>NW_020451003.1:60761-80449 GCF_003343035.1 Apteryx rowi | reverse complement strand
CCGCCGAGACCCTCCAGCACCGCGGCCGGCGGCGGCAGTGCCCCCCCGGCACCGGCACCGGCACCTGCCCGGCCCGGTTCTGCCCAGCCCGCCTCAGCTCAGCTCGGCTCAGCTCGGCTTGGCTCCGTCCACCCCTCCTAAGCCTGACCTGGCCCAGCTCAGCTCTGCCCAGCTCCGCCAGGTCCCCGCACTCATGTTCTCCCTGCCGGGCCGGGCTGGCGCTGGAGCCGGCCCAGGGCACAGCGCAGCAGGGCTCCGCAGGTGCCGCGCTGCCTCTACCCGGCCCCGCTACCCTGTGGCTTCGTGGGGTGCTGGAGCAACGGCCACGAGGGGAACCGGTGACGGGAGGTGGCACAGAAATCCGGGGTGCCCCGGGATCGCGGAAGGATGGGCTGCAAGTGAGGGCCAGCTCCGGGGTATTTCCAGTTCAGTTGATACCGCACAGGAGCCTGGCAAGTGTTCAGGGCAGGAAAGGAGTTGTTTGGTTGGCAAGCTGCACGGCCTGGCTTCAGAAAAGGCTTAAAAATAAGTTAATAGAAAAGGAGCCAGAACAGAGTGTCCCCACGAACACTGTCCTTGTCCCGTGCAGGAAACGAAGGAGATGGAGCAGCAGGGCAAAGAGCAGCAACCTGCGCCGCCGGGCCGGTTCGCTCGGCATCCGAACGCCGCGGAGAGCTGGCGACAGCGGGGTGCCGGTGCCTCAGCAGCGCGAGGGGATGGCAAATCTCAGCCCCCCCCTCGCTCGGTGCCAGCGCAGCGCGGGGCCCCCCGCAGGCCCCCCGCTTCCCAGCTGCCTCGCGCGGCGGGAGCTGAGGCTGGGAGCGCTGTGACAGCAATGGACTCTGGGAGAGCAGAGGGAACAAAGCGGCTGCGGTGCGGCGGGAGAGCCGCTGCCAATTTCCACCCCGACCAGCCTTTTGTGAGCGCTGAAAAGAAGCCGCCAGGACGAAAGAAAAAAAAGCAAAAAGGCTCCAAGGAGATCTGGGGGGGAGGAGAAGGCAGTTGGGAGGTTTCCAGGAAGTGCCCTGAGTAAATAGTTACCCTTGCAGATATTTGCAACTGGTTGAATAGGACTTTTCTTTCTCGTTGGGGGAAGGGTGGAAAACAACCTCCCGGCGCCCGCTGCCAAGGTGATGGGCGCTCGGAGACGATGGCGACGGTGGCGGTGTGGGGGATGATGGAGCCGACGGCCCTGGCACCGTCCTTGTCTCCGCCGCTCCATCCGCAGGCGGCACGGTGCATCCCCTTTTATCCGCCGCCCGAGCGAGGCCGGGCGGCGTTTCCGAGCGGGCGTTGCCTGCGAGGCCGAGGGCTGCACAGAGAGCGGGGACGGAGCCGGGTGGCAAGGGGACGAGCCCGGGGACGAGCCTGGGGCAGGTTAGCAGCCCGGCAGCCCCAGCAGCATCCCCTCCACCTTGGCAGCAGCCACCCCGTTCCCACGGTCTCAGCCCTCCCGCCGGCTCCCTGCAGCGCGGGAAACTCCTGCAGGGCTTCTCGCGCCTCCATCCTCTTTGCCTATAAGCTTATCCCGACTTTGTTGCGGATGCAGAGGTCTGAGTTCAAAACTTCCCTGGGCTTATGGCTGCTGGGGGGTCAGGGGGAGCCGCGTTGAAGCCCTCCACTGGAGGTGGACTGGCCTCGCGGAAAGCCTCCCTCTGCCCTGGGTGCAGCTGGAGAAGGGCAACAACCGGGACCCAACAGCTGCCCAGATGTGCTTGCCAGCAGAGGAAGCTTCTCCCCTGTGAAACACGAGCGCACGCCAGCTCCATGCACTCCCATTCCCACGGGAAGCCGGGGCTGGGCGTTCGTGGTGAGCTCACGCGGCTGGTCACACGGCCGGGCAATAAATGAGGCTCCCTTCGAAGAGCAGCATCCCGGGACCCAGAGCTGAGCCCCACGGCGTGCCGGGCTCTGGTGGCTCCAGATGGGAGCCGTGGCGCGGGCTCCGGCGTGCAGCCCGTACCCTTGGCGTCGCTGCCTCCAGCCAAGCCTTCAGCTGCGGTCATCGTGACCGGCTCGCTGCCCTTCTTTGGGAAACCCTGTAAATCTGCCTGCCGCGAGGAAACAACACAAGAAGCAAAGAAGAAAAAGCATCTCGCTCTCTCCTCCACCTCCCATCCCCTTGTGCTTCCGCCTGCTTCGCCATTTCCAGCCAAGACCTGCTCACCCACAGGCTGGGCTGCGCAGAGCAGGATCGGGCCCTTCCTGGCAGACCAGGTGTCAGCCCCGTGTGTCTTACTGTCACTGCTCTTACTGTCACTGCTCGGTTTCCCTGTGCTTGAGATCATCCTCCTGATGAGAAAAGGACATTTCAGGCCGCCCCCTTGCCACTGTTTAGAGAACAAAGAGGCTTTTGTCTGCAGTCGGCGGCGTTATCAGGAGGTCGGCGGAGTTATTTTTAGGTTGCCGTCTGCACTTGTTGATATTATCAGATTATCTTTAAGGCCTTGCTTCAAAGGCCCTTGCTGAGAGGGGCAGGGGGAGGAAATCCTTGCGTTGTCCTTCCCGAGGGGAATTTGCCTTTGGGACCAGTCCGGCAGCAGCCAGTCTGTCTGATAAGGATTTATTGCTCCAGGTAGTTCCTAAAAGCCCCTGCACCCCCGCTGCGGTAGGCGCTGTGCAAGCAGAGCTCCCCGGGAGCCGACCACCTACGGGTACGTGCATTTGGAGGTAAACCACCAGCTCAGCATGTTTTAGAGTCACTGAGAAATGCTGCAATCTCTTGGCGGAGAAATGAGGCTGTTGGGGCAGGCAGGAGCGGGCAGGCACCGCGCTTCAGCCAGGACGATGCCTTTGGATGCGCTAAGCGCTCCCAGTTACGCGAGCAGGTGATGAGCGCAAGGGAAAAGAGAGCGGAGAAAAACGGTCCTGCGAGACCGCAGGGAGGAGCAGGAAGGTCCCGTCCTCCCCCGCCCGGGGCTGCCGACGGGCTGCGGCACCTGGGAAGGAAACCCGTGCAAAACGAGACGCGCCTCCCCCTCGGCCGTCTGCGACGCCAGCGCCAAGGCGGTGAAAGAGCTTTATGTTTTTCACAGACGGAGCCCTGAGGATCAGTGCGACTTACCCAGTGACGTCAGCCCGCCCGCAGGGTTTCTCGTGACTGCTAGAGAGCCAAAAGGCAGGGGGCTGTCCGCGAGCAGCTGCAGCCCGGCTCACCGAGGGCTGGGATCAGCGTCGCCACCAGGAGGGCCTTGCACTGGAGCAGCAGGAGACCGGCACCAAGCCCTGGAGAACATCAGTGGACCATGTGCCAGCCCCACGCGCCAGCAGATAGCCACCTCTCGGAGCGACCAGGCAGAGTGTTCCTGGCACAAGTCCTCGGCCTGTTTTGCATGGAGAAGGGCTAGGAGAGAGGGGCAATGGCAAGGCCATGAATCGGCCAGACCTGCCTCGAGAGCCAGAGGTCTCACCTAGGTCAGCTCCATGCTAGCATCTCAGCTGGGCCGCTCAGCTCCAGCGCCGCAGGGCTGCGTAGTGAGCAGAGCTGGTGGCCCAAGACAGGAGCCAGGTCCCTAAGAATATTAGCAGTGTCCGTGTTTCTAAGGCCTTTCCTGGCTGGGAGGCTGGCTAGGGGCCATCAAAGGTGGTGGGGAGAGAAGCAAAGCTGCAGGAGGTTGTGGTTATGAGGAGGGAAGGGTTTTAAGAGTGAGGGAGAGCTGGGCAGGAGAAACACTGGCTCCTTTGCATGGTTTTGGTCTCCCATAGACTCCAGGTGTTGAAGGGTCTTTCCCTGCACCCAGGGGCCTCAGCAGGAGGTGGGTGGAGGTCTCTCATCTGCTCCATGGGTGAGATAACACGGGAGACAGCAAAGGTGCAGAGGAGCTACACAATAAATGCCAGGTTTGAGGAGTTTGGGCGGGTCATGCTGGTTGTCTCCAGGGAGGAGCTTCATGCAAAGCTCTGCTCTGATCCCAGAACAGTTTTGGCCCTCTAGAAAAGTTGTGGGTTGGTGTTGCCCGTACTTGGTTCCAGGATGCTGGCGATACTTTCAGATACCCCCTTGGTATGGGTGGGACTGGTCAGTGACAGGTTCATCTGCTCCCGTCCGGCCTGGGTTGGCCTCACATCGTTCGTCACTGGTCTCACTGTCCCACTGCTATTTGTCCCTGGGTTCGGTGACCTCCTGATGCCCATTCATGCCTCCACCCTGGCTGCTGCTGCATGGTCCACTGGTGTTCTCAAGGGGTTGGTGCTGGTCTCCAGCTGCTCAGGCTGATCATTGCAGTAACTCTGGGGTAGTTACGCTGGGGTTTACTCATGCTGGTTACTCTGCAGTTTACAGGTCCTGTCCCAGTCACTGGAGAGGCACTCCCAGGCCTTGAATTCAGCTAGAGTCAGAGAAGGAGGAGGGTGAGTGGGATGATGCAGCAGCACAAATCATAGCAATGTTGTTTGGAAGGGCTGTCAGGATGTCTCCAGTCCAGCCTCTTGCTTGGACGGGACTAGGTGAGGGCAGAGAGGGCTTTGTCTAGCTGAGTCTTAAAAGCTTCCAAGGCTGGAGATCCCAACTCTCTGGGGAAATGTTCCAGGGCTGCGCAATCTTCGTAGTCAACCTTTCTTTCTTGTGTCTGAGCTGAACCTCCCAACTCAAATCCATGGCCGATGCCGCTTTTGTTATATCGCCTGGCACAACCAAGAAGAGCTTGACGCCAACGTCTTTGCAGCTGCCTTCAAGTAGTTGTAGGCTGCTGTTAGCTCTCCCCTTCACCTCCTCTCCGCCAGACTAGCCCAGCCCAGCTCTGTCAGCATCTCTCCATAAAATACGTGCTAACCCCGAGGGCTGAGCGTTGTCTGGGCTCGAGCTGCAGCGAGGGGGGCCCCACGGCATGCACTGGGAAGCGGGAGGGGGGGAGCGGAGGGGTGCCAAGCAGTCTGCCGCGGGTGCCAGCTAATGGGTCTGGGAATTGGCATCTCCTATGGAAAAAGCGGTTTATCACACCTGAGGATCTGCCCCACAGTCGCTCCAGCCTGCCTGCAGTCGCTTTGCCTTGGCTGCTCAGAGCTGCCCACCTTCGTGCCCAAACCTGCCAGCGGGCGCGAGACAAAACATCCTTCCTGGCTCCAGAGACAGCGCTCACCTCCACCCGCGCCAAGATCCCAGGAGCCAAATGCAGGCGCCTTTTGGGAAAGACCACAAAAATGAGCAAGAAGGAGCCTTGGAGGAGATGGGGCTGTGCTCGGAGGAGCTCGAGAAGACCACAGTATGAGCAGTTAGGTCTGAAATCCCAGCCTTGCAGAAGTAGGATGGACTGAGTCTCATTTTTGGTCTCATGGTGGGTTCCCCAGATGTTCTTCTGGTGGCTCAGTGGCCATGGCAAGCAGGATCCTTGCAGTCCTTCCAGCTGTCAACGAGAGGGGCTGCCCATGGCCTGTAGCCACCATGGGGATGGACAGCTGGCTCATTTTCGGCTCTGGCCCCGTGTCTTTCAGCCTTCCTAAAGGGTGGTCTGGCCATGCCCATCACCATATGCATGCAGGGTTTGTGCCCGGCGCAGTCTGCCCTCTCCATCCCACCCTGGTGCCTGCACAGGAGCTGGGCTGGGGGCTCAGTGCGCCCTGGCGTTTGCTCTTGGACGCCGGGCTCAGCAGAGCAGGATGGCCGCAGCAGGGCTTCCTGCGTTGTGTGACCTGTCAGGCTCCGCTTTATAACCCTTGGTAATAAAATCAGCTCTTGCCTCAGCACGCTCGTAAAGCATGCGGTCTGGTTTTATGTGCGCTCGCTTAAACTTCAGAATGAAAAATAGCTTCCAGCATAAAAAATGGATTTTTCACTTTGTATGAAAACCAGCAGAACCCTTATTTTCCCGTATTTTTGATGCCCTTCGTCTGGGATCGCTTCTGCCTAACTGGGGTGTTCTGATTTCAAAAACGTTGTTGCAAAATTCCCAGCCAATTCTGATACTAAACCTCTCCGTAAAAATCCTGCAGCTCTGCTGCTGAAAGCATCACTCACTGAAACCAGCCTGCATGTTCCCAGGCAGCGGTTTTCTGCTCCCGGTCTGAGGACGTGCAGAAAAGCCGAGCAAGGAAGGCACCGTGCCTTTTCCCACCCGTTGGGACCTCAAGGGTCTGCAAATCAAAGGACACCGGAGAAGCTCGTGTCTCCAGGCTGGGCGCGTGCATGCATGTGTGCACGTGCATGCATGCGTGTCTTCTCTGACGTCTAGACAAGCCGACCCTGCACTGGAAGCTTAAAAGTCAGTCGGCATGTTGAAGTCGGTATTTCATTTAATAACCCTTGCGTGAGCACTGCTCCAAAGCGCTAGAGCAAAGCTGGGAGGCTTTAAGCTGCAGCCACGTCACCTCCCGTTGGGACGGTCTTAGCGGCGGGACCGACGACAGTCAGAAAAACCTCACCGAGCGGCCGGGTTTCAGGTCTCCGTCGTGTCGGGGTTGCTCCGTCTGTTAGGCAGCGATAGCAGCAGCGACTCGCCGGGCGCCAGGGCTGTAACGCCCCGCCGCAGAGAGCACTAGCATCAGTTTGTCTGGTAGGGCTCGGCACTGCGCATAAGCCTGAAATGATGTTAGCGAAGCCCGGGTGAAAACCGATCCCGAGGATATCCGAGGACAGCGCAAGCGCTGGCTTGGGACGCCCCTGTAGGACACGGGGAACTCGTGTTTGTCTCTGCTCTCCAGGGCGGCGGGGACCCAAGGCTGGATCCCGAAAGGGATTTGAGAGTCGAGGTCCGAGCCCACGCTGCTACCTGTCCCTGGATTAATTCCGTCCTGCCTGTTGCCCCAAAACTTCAAGGATTATATTTCCAGGGCTTTGGCCCGGGGCTGCTAGCGAGGCGCTGATAACGCCCATGTGCAATGCGATGCCGCGAATGGCATTTTTCGCCCTAGGAAAAGGAATAACTCCCCCGGAGCGGCGCCTCGGCCAGGGGCCGGCGTGCTTCAGCGCGCAGGGCTCGGTGCCAGCCCCGAGCCGCCTGCGTGTGCGCAGCAACCCTGGAGCCAGCCTGGGCTCCGAATCGGGTGCAACCCGCCCCCGTCCGATTGCAACATAGCTCCTGTGCCACGGCGTATCCTGGTGTACTTCCTAGGCTTGGAAATCCGCCGCCACGTGAGGCCTAGCACGCTGAGAAAATAAGCAAGCTCTCGCTTTGATAAGGCTAAAGGAAAGGTAAACGGGATGGTTTCTCCTCCAAGCGGGAAGAGGTTAGACGTGATGCTCCGGAGACGTGGGAGAGGACTGGTGGAGATGCTGCCATTAGCTCTGCACCACATCAGAGGAGCGGAGAAGCCCCGGATGCCTCTCCGCTCCCCCAAACTTCATCGGAGGTTTGGGAAGCACAGAGGGATGAGAGCACGGGTTTTCCCTCCAGTAACCTCGTGTCTGGCCCGGCCCCCCTCGGCTCGCTCCGGGGCTCGGCATCCGAAGCACGTCGGGATGCACATGCCCAGCATGGAGGCTGCCGGAGAGATGCTGCGGCGGGTACCGCCGGCGAGAGCCACCCTTGGGCCCAGATGCCGACGCTGATGCCGGCGCTTTCCGCCTTCCCGGGAGAGCTGGCGCTGGAGGCAATGACGCGGCAGCCGTTTCCTAAGCGCTGCCGGAAACAGGAAAAAGGCGCGGTGCCAGCGCACATGCCGTCAGCGGGAACACGCGTGACTCACGCCAGGAGACCTTCCCTTGGGCTCGCGGCTGAGCAAGCAGCGAGGAGAGCGACCCGGAGGCCGGGACGGACAAAACGCAGTGGCCGCCGAAGGGACGCCGGGGCGGATTTACGGCGCTGCCGGCGCCTTGGGAGCGTGACGCCTGTGACGTGCCTTCGGCCAGGAGCAGAAGCTCTTCCAGCCCATCCGCCTCTGGGCTTGGGGCCAAGGTTGACCCCCATCTCAGTGCCGGCTTTGGGAATGGGTCTGGGGAGGGACGTTTCCACCCGGTGCCTCCAGAGAGAGGGTCGCGGCAGAGGAGCAGCCCCAGCACCTGCTCCTCCCGGTGCGCTCCGGCAAATCTCCGCGCGCCACTCTGTCAGGAGTCGGGTTGGCCTGGGCCGGCGGCACTTTGTCCCCCCTGTTTCCCCTCTGTCCTGTCTCATTTTTACCTTGGGAGCCCTGGACCGGCTGCGGGCCAGACCCGCCGGCGGCAATCTCAGCTCCGACCTCGAGGAAACGGCCGTGCCTGGCAGCCCGCAGGAGCGCTACGTGCCCGGCGCAGCGGCTGCCAGGACGGATGTGCCGATGCCCGTGCCACCGGGACCGCGCTTCCCGGGCACCGTCTGGTGCAGGGCTGCTAGTCACCATCATCTTCGCTGCCGCAAGGATCCAGGGCTGCGATTGCTCCCTGCATTGCTGGATAAATCAGTCCTATCGTGCTCCCGCTGGAGTCCCTGCCAAAATACCAAAATACCAAAATACCCAAATACCGAGGGTCTTGCATGCTTTTGCAGACCTGGGTCCTGTCTCCGATAGCCCATGTTCCGGCGTGGAGCCATCACGCTGGGAGCCCAAGGAGGATGCAGCGCGGCTCAGGCAGGAGCCGAAACGCTGAGCGGGGACTGTCCCGTCCTCGAGACGCGGCAGCGGGAGCCGGCAGCATCCCTCGCCACCCCGAGCTCCCCAGCACCGGGCTGCAAACGCGTGGACTTAACGCTCCCAGCACGGAAAATCCCACCCAGACGTGCCTCTGGCTGGGCATCCAGGAGAAACGGGAGCTTTCCCTCCTCTCCTGCCTTTTCCTTTCCAGGAATAACGAATTCCTGCCTTCCCCTGGTGGGAGATGAAAAATAATTAGTGCTTCTGGAGAACCGAGGCATTAGCGAGAAGGGCTGAGAACAGCCCATCCGTCGTCCCGGCTGGGCCTGGAACGCAAATTTGCGTTGCTAAATCGCGCCGGTGGGGCTGAATCAGAAACGGCCCCTTTTCCTGCCGGCTCCAGACATGTCGCAGCGCCGGGAGTGAGCTCGCCGCGCTCCCCGAGCCCGGGGGAAACCCTGGCAGCCGGGGGCTTCCCCGCGTCGCAGCCCCAGAGGCGACGGCGTCAAAGCCCCGCGCACCTGTTTTCCCCCGGGGGCAAGAAGAGAAGCCGCCGACCGCCCCCGGGGCGCAGGGGCAGGGTGCGGGAGACCTACGTCTTCCTCGGAAAAGCGAGCCCCGAGCAGCAGTGCGGAGGAGGCCTCGGCTTTGCCCGTTACAGCCGCTCCGGCTTCTGAGACCGTGCGGAGGCGCTTGGGCATCCGACCCTGCCGCGCGTGCGGTGCGGAGCCGGGAAAAATCTTTGAAAACCTCGTGCCATCTAGCGGGACCTTCATTAACGACAACGGCGTCAAGCCGAGGGAATTGCTGCCGGGGTCGGCCAGTCTTCGGCCGCCGGCGGAGCCGAGCGTTTCCCGGTGCGGCCTCCGCGGCCGTGCCAGGCTCGGGCTCCGTGGGAGGCCAGCGCAGGCCTCGCTCCGCGGTGCACGGCTCCGCACCGCCAGCAAGGCCGGCACGGCTCCTGCGGCTGCTGGAAAATGAGCTCCCAGCACAAAAGCGCCTTTTTAATTAAGCAGCGCTTTTAATGAGGAGCGGCTGGTTCCAGCGGGAAAAGTCAATTTTGCTTAAAAATAAAGGCAGGGCCTGGAAGGGGGGGGGGGGACTAAAGCGGATTGGTTCGAACGGGGGCGGCCCCCGGCCCGCCGTGCCTGCTTCGCCTTCCCGCGCGGTCCAGGCAGGCCGGCGACGGAGCCACGGCGCTCCGAACCCCAAGCGCCAGCCGGCTCCCGCAGCGCCGGCGTTTCACTTCACAGCCCAAACGCTTCCGTTGTTAAAGAAAGCCGGGTTGTCCTCCCGCGCCGCGTGCGGCACCGGCGCCGAGCGGCGGCCGGGGGATGCTCCTGCTCGGAGCAGACGCCGCGCTGGTCCCACGGGGGATTTGCACGTGCCCGAAAAACATCCGGCCAAGGGTTTTGCCGCCGGCTGCCCAAACGCTCCGCGCCGGGCACCTGCAGGAGGTCCCCGTGCAGCCCCCCAGGTCCATCGCCGGCGAAGCCCCCCGCCAGCCCCCGACGCCGGCGGCCGGGCCGGCTCACTTGGAGGCGTTGGAGGTGGTGCTGGCGGGGTCGCGCTCCATCCGGCAGTGCACGGCGTGGTACCACAGGCAGATGAAGAGACCTGCGGGCGGAAAGGCGGCGCAGCCCGTCGGTCGCCGCCGTCCGCCGGGATAACCGACGCGCGGACGGCGTAGCAAGCAGCCCCAAACCCCCCCGGGCTCCTGGGGAGCGTGGGGGTCTCGGCCCGTCACTCGTCCCTCCCACCGCGGGGAGAGCGCGGAGCTTGCAAGGACCCTGCTGCTCCCAACGCAGGGGTTTTTCCCCCCAAAATCCCCTTCCCAAGCCCGGTGCTCCCACTGACCCTGCAGGGAGTTGAGGATGGTGAAGAGGTAGAGCTGGGGGACGAAGAAGACGCCGAAGCTGAAGAAGGCCAGGCCCCAGGTGACGCCCAGCAGGCAGGTGAGCCCCAGCACCGTCGCCCAGTCCTTCCTCGCCGTCCCCGTCTGGCGCCGGCTGCTCCTCAGTATCCTCACGACAATGAGCAGCACCAGGGTGTTGAAGAGCAGGATGAGGCCGGCGTAGCACAGGGTGCCGTCGTGAGCCGCCCGGCTGGTGAGCCAGCACCTGCACGAGGGAGCCTGCGCCATCGGGGAGAGCCGAGAAGCACCCGGGGGCGGCAGATCCAGCCCGGAGCAGCCGGGAGGGATATTTGCTTGGGGAGAAGGGCTAATGTCTCCTGAGAAGGGGTTTTGGGGGGCCAAGTGTGCATGGAAAAGCCCCGTGTGTGGAGGGGGACAGGCCCGCGTTGGCAGGGGGGACAGTGCCACGCAGTCACGGCTTGGCAGCAGAGCAAGGGAGAGATGGAGCCGTCCCCCCCCGCGCCTCCCAGCGTGGCCGCGCACACCGGACATCCCATGGCACCCACACATGGGTGCCTCCGGCAGGGGATAACGCCCTAAAGCTGCTTCGGGGTGCACTGACCCATGGCAGGGACGGGGGACAGCAGGAGATGCCTCCCCACGCGCGCGGCGAGCTCCCCGTTTCGGGGAAATGGCCACGCTCAGAGAAACGGGCGCCCTGCAGGGAAGAGGAGGAGAAGGAGGTTCCTCCTCCGGCCAAACCGCTTCTGCTTGGCCTCATCCCCACGTCAGCAGAGCCGCAATGGTGCCCGGGGACGCTGCAGTACTCACATCGTAGCATTTTTGTAGCCATCTGCAACTTTGATGTCAAGGTATCCATAGGTGTCTTTCTTGAAGAGCAAAATACTAATTACGACCAACGCTGGCAGACCTGTGGGTCAGGAGACAGAATACGGTCAGGGGAGAAGACAGGGCGAGAAATCGCAGCCGTGCTCATCGGAGAAGTGGCAGGGGAGCCCAGAGGGCCTGCAGACGGCGACTGCCGCAGCACGACGCACGGGTCCCAGCATATGGGCATTGCAGAGAGCCGAGCGCTGCTGCAGGTATCTCCAGCATGAGCGAGCTCCCCGGCCCATGCGACAGCACCCGTGCTCATCCCCTCCACTGACCTTCTTCCTGGTGGGCCTACCACCGGCCCTGGTTGCCCACCACCATTGCTAACGGGGTTATTGTGGCACTGGCAGTGACCGGAGAGGCCACACTCACCCCAGCCAAAGAGGCAGAGCTTGAGGAGGTAGCGCCGGACGTAGATGTTGTAGACCTTGATGAGGAGGAGGTAGAGGTGGAAGGCCTCGGCAGCCATCCAGGCGAAGGTGCAGAGGAGGCACCCATGCAGGAAGGCGGCCGTGGCCTGGCACAGCCCCACTGAGGCCAAGGCCAGCGGCTCGCTGAGCAGGAACCCACTGTTCAGGAGGAAGAGCGCGCCCAGGAGGTTCATGTGGATTTTGGTCGTGTCGTCACTCTTCTTCCTCCTAAAAGATAGGGATAAGAAAAGGGGTGATGCTGGAGTGGTGGGAAGTCCTCATCTGGCCCCCTCTGGTTGGGAAAGGAGAGCCGGTGCTGATGCCACAGTGCCTGGCGCCAAGGTGGTCACGGCCACAGTTACCTGAAGATGCAGTAGAAGAGGAGGATGAAAAGCGAGGCAGCGGCTGAGATGGAGCAGCCCACGATGCTGATGTAGGTGAGAGACACCAGCTCTGCCTGGCTGATGTCACCCGGCGTGATCTGGCCGAGGAGGAGAGAGGAGGGCCGGGCTTAGGAGCTAGTGGCGTGTGGCCCCAGCATGGACACACCAACCCCGTAGCGATCACGGCACTGCACCCCATCGCCAACAGCCCAGAGAAGCTCCGCTCCCCCAACAAGGCACCTCTCATCAAAAAATGAAGTGCTTTAGGGCAAAAGAGCCCAAAGAGGGATCGGGCCATGGCGAAGGACCAGCCTTTACAAGGGATTAGTTAGGTGAAAACACCCAGCCAACCCATTGGCATCCGTCCTACCAGCAGCACGGCGAAGTAGGTGAGGTGGTTGCACAGGCACAGGACGGTGCCCTGGCTGTGCCTGGTCTCGCAGCCCTCCGAGCTCCAGCTTCCCAAGCCCTTGCCTCCTGCCAGGGAGAGAAACACCATCAGAGAGGCAGCCAGGGGGTCCTGAGGACACCCACGGAGCTGATGGGGGTGAAGGAATGGGTGCTTGGGCTAGGGCTCGGCACTCCCTTCGCCCTCTCACTCTCAGTGAGAGCTGCCCTGGGGCAGTTTGGCAGTGCCACCGGGGACGGTGGCACTGAGGTGGCCTCGCTCTGCTGCCCCAGCCACCGACGCACTCACCGGCTCCGTCCAGCCAGAAGACGCAGATTGCGTTGGAGGAGTCCTGGTGGGAAGGGCAAGGAGGAGGTCAGTGATGGGGAAGGAGGAGGTTAGAGATGGGGCAGGGTCCTCCCCAAGGAACCCCCCGGTGGCAAAGCAATGTCCTGGTCCCAATGCAAAGCAGGGAAAATCTTAATTTGCCTGAACTCAAAGGAAAATCCTGGTGCTTGGGGTCATCCCCGCATCCCTCACCCTTAGCAGGCATCATACATGCCTGGAACGGAGCTACGCCGCTTCCCTCCGCAGAACGAGCGATATTCAATATTCAGATCCCCCCAGTCAGGACTGGCCCCTTCTTCCCAGCTCTGATCCCTCCTGGAGCATCCCATGCGTTGGTGGCCCCAGGGGCTGGTCGCTCACTCACCAGCACTTTGTTGTGCTGGAACTGGATCTCCACGGGCTGGCTGAGGTTGGTGACACGGACGTTTCGGAGGAAGGCTCCCAAGATGTGGTCGTTCAGCACGGAGCTGTTGCGCGCATCCTGCAAAGAGTCGGGGCGCCCGTCGGTTCCCGGGGGGGACGAGGTTCGTGGCGGGTTGCGGGATGCAGCTGCTCTCAGGACACCGCAGAGGAGCCACGAAGGACACCTCCGGGGGCTGCCCTCGCTGCTGCCCACCACCCCGGCCCACGGGCGTGAAGCCGCAGCGGACGGCTCACCTGGAAGATGCAAGGGCTGTGGATGTAAATGCAGATGAGTTTCTGCTCGACCTCTCCTGCCTGGATGTCCTTCATCAGCTCTGCCGGGAAGCGCATGGCGTGCTGCGGGATGCTGCTTCGCCCTCTGTTCTGCGCCTGGGGAGGAGGAGAAAGCTTGGCTGAGACGCGAGGAGAACCACAGGGACAGCGGTTCCCATCCCCATCCCCGAGCCGGGCTGGGCCAGCACAGCGCCCGGACCCAGCGCCTTCGGCACAGGACCTGCCGGCGGCAGGGACCGCGCTGCCGAGACGCGTCGGGCGATTTCCGAGCTCTGATCCCGACCGACCACTAGAGGAGGACAAAGGCCTGCGCTGTCCCAGGGACGCCCAGCCCTGCCATCACCCTTGGGTGCTGCCCTGGCCGGGGAGCACCCGGCTGGAGGAGGAGGTGGTGGTGGAGGCACCCGCCATGGCTGCGGGGGCCCCCAGGACCCAGGCGACCCCGGCGAGAGGCACACGTGGGCAGCCGGAACCCCCAACGCCGTGCCCCGCGGTTATCAGCATGGGCCACCACCGCGTCCCTCAGCCTGGTGACAGCTCACGACCCGGCACGCATGTCCCCAGTTCACTGCCAAGGTGCCAGAGACACATTCGGACTCTCAGACCTTGCAGTTTCTCCAGGCCCGACATCAGAGACCTCCCGATCCTTAGGACAAGCACATACTGCGGGACCGAGTGACGGGGACACGTCACCCAAATCCCAACTTTGCAGGGAACATCTTCCTTCCCTGGGCGGCACTGCCTCAGCGTGTTTCCCGGGACTGCAGCAGGGTTTGGGGCCAAATTCAACATTTCCCGGCGGGAAAGGACGGCCGGGCAGCGGAGCCCGCAGGTACTGACCATCTGGCTGGTGAGATTGAGACCGTTGAAGCCCTGGGCCCTGAGCTTGAACACGTGGGTCTGGATGGTGGTGAACCTGAAGGTGAGGATCTCCTGCTTGAAGTTGACTTTGGCCAGCTTCTGCTCGAGCGCGCTTAACCTGCGGGGCAAAACCGCGGGGCTGCGGGTCAGGGCGACGCCGGAGCGGCCAGAGGCGACGAGCAGGAGCGGGGAGGCTGGGGCTCCCGCAGGGGTATTGGGCAGGGAAAGGTTCAAAAAAGCTGGAGTGCCACGGCCCGCAGCGGGGTGCTGGCAGAGCACCAACACACCTTGGCATGTTGTCACCGGCGGTGCCACAGCCTTCCCGCAGCCGGGAATCCAGCGTGGCCACGTCCTTCTCCACTTTGTCCGTGTCTGCACGGGTGAGACGTTAGCAGCCTTTCCGGGGGGGAGTCCTGAGAGCTTCGGACACTCGGGGCTCTGCAGGACAGCAGGTCCCCCACCCCCCCTGCCCGAATGCACGCACGCACCTTGCTCAATTTGGGCCGGCGAGCGGGCTGAGCGCCGGGCGGGAGGGGAAGCCGCCCCGCGCCGCCGCGGACCCCTCCCCAACCCGCCGGGGTTTTGCCCCCGATCGAATCGAGCCGCGGAGGCCAGAGGTTCGGCGCAGGTTTGGTCCCTACCGTAGGACCGCTGGGCAGCCACGGTGAGAGCGAGGACGAGGGCGCTGAGCAGCGGGGCGTTCATCTCCGGGGCGCTCCGCACCGCTCCTGCAAAAGACACCCGGGCACCCACGGGGGCTCCACTCGCCTCCGCTCGGGCTTTGCAGGGAGCCTCGCCGGCCCGCAGCGGCCCAGCTGCAAATCCTCGCAAGGCGGGTCGAGAGGTGCCGGCGGCGGCCGCCGCGAGCCCACGCCGGGGCGCGCTGGCAGCGGGCCAGCTCGGCGCGCTTCCTGCCGCCGCGGGTGCCCAGGGGTGCAGGGCGTCGAGCACGGTTTGCATCGGTTGCGACACGGCGCGCCGCTCCGCTGCCGGCTGCAGCCATGGCAGCCCCGAAAGCAACCGTGCGACCACTGCCAGCGACGGAGGCTTTGAGGCACGGCGAGCTTCGGGATGTTAATTCTGCAAGGCGCTCTCGATGCACGAGTAAGCACGGAAATGCTTTCACGACTATTTGGGGGGTGGCTGTGCCGTGCAGAGGTGCCTTCACGCTGCTGACACGAGCGATGGCAAAGGGCTACCGGACTTCCCAGCGGCGCTGCAGGCCGGGCGACGCGTTGCACGCGCGCCCTGTGGATGCTGCCCGCTTGCACCGTCTCCAAACAGCACGGTTTGAGACGCGCCTTGCTCCGCGGTCTCCCAAAATGCTGCCGCCCCGGGGGCATCGGCGCCCGGCACGGCGCATGCAAATCCCCAGCTAGGGATGCTCCCCGCGGTTTCTCCCAGCACTCCGTTAAAAGGGTTTTTTGCAATAAATAACCCTGTTTTCCCGCAGCCCGCTCAGCCCTCCTCCTTCCCCCTCGGGAATTGCAAACATTTGTACTTTAGGGGGGTTGTTTTTTTTCTTTAACGTCGTGCTCCGGCCAATTTGCGAACCTGGTGGGATCGGACCCATCAGCGACGTCAGCCTCGAAGTCAAACCAAGCCAAAGCGGAGCGGCCCCGAGCGCAAGCAGCCGCGCAGGAGCCGGCGGGGAGGAGCAGCCTCGGCACCCGCGGGGGTTCCCACGGCCCGTCTCGCCCTCTCCCCCCGTCTCCGCGGGGCACGGAAAGCAGCGGCTCCCCGACGCGTTTCCAGCACCCTGCTACTGTCTGACTTCCCCAAGGGGGGGGGAAAACCACCCTCGCACACTTTCTTCTATCACTGGCGCTACACAGGGTCTCATTCCAGCCGTGCCTACGGCAAGACCCAAGCAGCGCGGAGGAAGCCCTTACCCGCTCGGCGGCGTCCGGCAGATGCGGGGCCCTTTTCCCGGCGTTCGGGTGCCTCCGGAGCGGCGGGCTGGGTGCGAGGAGCTCTGCCAGCCTGCGTGGCTCCGGCGCTGCCTGTGTCGGGAGGCCGCTGCAGCAGAAAAGGAAGTGTTTGCATGCAGATGAGCAGATTAAATCTACAGCACTTTTAGATTTCCTTTGCCTAATTCTTTGCAAAAGCCCCGCTAGGGCCCAGGGTAGCAGCTGGAGCAAGGCGGGGAGCCCCAGCCCCGGCGCCAAATTCAGATGACTCCTATACGGGTTTGAGGCCGCAGGCCGGCTTTGGGAGGAGGGATGCTCTTCGGCACGGTCCAAAGGCAATTTGCTTTCCGGATAGATCTGATGCACTTAAGCTGCTGCCCCAAACGAACTTCTTCATTGCTATGGGCTAATTAGCCACTTGGAAGTGACTCCTGGCTCTCCTGCAAGCAGTCGCTTCCCCCCAGAGCCTGGAGAGCCCACTTGCTGGCACCCTCGGATCCCATCAGCGCAGGTTTGCACCCCTGGGCATGGAATAGGGCATCTCCGAGACTGCAGTTCCCCGGATCACGGCCCCCGAACCCGGTGCACGCTCAGGGATTGCTGGCACCGAAGGCCAGGACGGGAGACCGGGTACAAGAGGAGATGCTCCAAGGGATGGTTTGATGTTGCAGCTGATGCTCAGCTATTGCCAAAAAGGACCCTTTCCACACCCCGTCCTCCAGATCGGATCGAGGTCCAGCTGCACGGGATCTGGTGGGCCGAAACACCAGCTCCAGGGCACCTGGGTGCAGACGTCAGTCCTTGGGGACATGGTAAATCGGGGTCATCCCTCGGCCAGCTCAGGTTTTAGCCCCCCCACCTCGCTCTGCCTGCGTCCGGCTTTGCAAGCCGAAGCGGTGGAAGCTGGGAGGATGCCCAGCCGGGAACTGCCGGTACCAAAGCGTGGGATCGCCAGACGGATCCATCCCACAAAGCCCTCGAAAAGGCAACGCAGCTCTTTGCTGTGGCCGAAACGTTTTGATTTTTCGCAAGGGGAAAAAATGCTGGCGCACGTGTTACCAAGATGCGCGTGTCAAAGCAAACAGTAAAGAAACACTCGGCACTTTTAATTTTGGTGCCTTCTAAACGATTTGGTTGAATTTCTCGGTCCCAAACGACTTTTCGTGCGAAGCGCTCTTTCGCTTTTATTTTCTTTCAATAAATGACTTCAACGTCCCCTTCCAGCCAAAACAGGGAACTTCATTTCAGATCACAGTGAAAGTTTATTTTTATCCGGCGTCACTTCTCCCTCTCCTTTGCGCCGGTTAGCTCTCCAAGAAAAAAAAAAGTTGCCGAGTTTCGGAACCTGTTTTTAAGGTCAGGAGGCTGCACAACCCCACGCGCGGCGCCCGCAGCTCACCGGCAAAACCCAAAGGCACCGGCCAGCAGCGCGAGGCCAGCTCGAAGGAGCTGCGAAATCCTGCGTTAGGATCACGTTAAGCACGTTTCAGTTTGCAAATTTGTCCTTCTTCGGGCTTTACGGAGAGCTCCGGCTGGGGGAGCGGAGGGAGGCCGGGCAGAGCCGAGGGTTTCCGGCTCCGGAAAGGCTCCGCTGCGCCTGTGGGCTGCAGGACCCGCCGCGGCGGCGAGACAGAAGAAAGTTCTCTCCCAAGGCAAACCACCGAAAAACGAACGTGGGCGAGCGATCCATTTCCTCTGGCTTTTCGGACTGTGTTTGCAGTGGAAAAACAGCAGGTGAGGAGGCGAGGGGTGAAAACGCACACGCGTTCTTAGCTTTGCTTTAACTTAATTCTCTCCGCTCGCCGAATCCTCGGGGAGAAAAGGGTGTTAGCGACGCTCCTGCTCTCATGGGAAACAAACGCTTTGGGCCTTTTGCATTTCAGTATTTTGGGCTGAAAAACGTCCAGCAAAGGGAAAAGTATCCAGGGAAGATGGTGTTATTGCTGGAAGACGAGATAGGAGGGGAATAGCATGACCCAGACCCTGTGTTGTGAAATACTCCTGGGCTTGCAGGGACACAACCCCAGGTAACCGCATAACGTCTCACTGTCCATCACACCCTCGTGGATTCTTTGATGTCTAATACAGGGTTGAGCCAATGCTCCTGCCCTTCCTTTGGGAGGGAAGGAGCTCTGGCAAAGCTTCTTTCCTCCATCCAGCTGCCTGCTTCCGCCACGCTCACAAGGACGGGGTGTCACCGAGACCTTTGCCCACCGGCCGAGGCAGCAGGGTTGGGAGGTGGCGCAGGAGCGCGGCAGCCGGGCAGGCTCGCAAGCCCGAGTCCCTGAATTACACGCTCCAGGCGGCTTTTGGTTTCTGTCGTCATCGTCGCCTCTCTCGTTCCAGAAATAGAGGGCTGCTTCATCCCGAGCGCAGCCGGCCCTCGGCTAAAGCCGCAGCAATAGCCCCGGGGTGGAAGAGGCGGGTGGCGGAGCTCTAAATTTAAGAGACATTTGCTCCAGTCCGTGCCCGCGCAGTCCAGAGCTGCTGACAGCTTTCTCTTCCCCAGCCTCTGCCCGGCCTCCGCGGTGCCGGCGGGACAGATTAACCAGCAGAGGGAAAATGCTGTGGTTCAGAGGCCGAGGCGCCGCTCTGGAGGACCCGAGCTCGCGTTCGGGCTCGCGGGGTGGAGGAGGAACCGCCGGCAAGCAGAGCATCGGCGCCCCGAGCGCTGCGCCCATGCTGGCTGCCCAAGGAAGGAGCTCAAGCCTGATTGTCACAGCCGGTGCCCGGTGGCCTCCAGTGCTGCCACCACCTTTCCACCAGCTCTAGGAGCGCTCAGACCTGAAGGAGCCAGAAACAAGCCAGCGCCACGCTGAAGGCAGGCAGTTGCAGCCCCCCGTGCACCACCCTGGTGTGAAAGCAGGCCACTGTGCAAACAGCCAGGCGTTAGCCTGATTGTGTGCCGCACGCTGGCGTGCGAATATGCCCACGTGCAAGCCTGCCCCTGTGCAGGCCCTTCCAGGCAATGCACTGGTGTGCAACGTGCCTGACTGTAAGCAAGTACAGCCGTGTGGAAACACTCGTGTGCAAGCATGTTCATTTGCCAAGACCCATGGGCAAGCATGCCCGCGCGCAAACAGCAGTGTGCAAACATCCTTGTGCAAACCCTTGCATGCAACACGCTCGGCTGCAAGCATCGCCGTGCAAGCACCCCTAGGTGCAAACCCTTGCGTGCAACATGCTCGGCTGCAAGCATCGCCGTGCAAGCGCCCCTAGGTGCAACCCCTTGTGTGCAACACGCTTGGCTGCAAGCATCGCCGTGCAAGCACCCTTAGGTGCAAACACTTGGATGCAACACATTTGGGTGCCGAAACGCCTGCACGACCCGCCGCGAGCAAGCTCCCGTGCGCACCAGCACCCTGCACACACCGCGGACGCTCGCTAGGCGAGCGCGCCCGGGTGCCAAGCCGTGCAAGCCGCGCTCCGGTGCACGCGTGCCCCCGGGCAGCCACGCGCGTG
>NW_020451003.1:56922-59991 GCF_003343035.1 Apteryx rowi | reverse complement strand
CGCCGTGGGTAGCGGGCGGCAGCCCGTGCACCACGCGTGTCCCCGAGGGTATTGCAGGGAGCCGCTGCACCCCCTGTGCCCCCCGCGGGCGTTGCGCGCAGTCCCGTGCGCCCTCTGGGCATTGCACGGCGTCCCGTGCTCTGCTCACGCTCGCCATGCGTGCTGCATGGCATCCCGAGGATCGCGCACGGTGCAATATCCACGATGCATGCTGTCTGTGGGTATTGCACGGCATCCTGGGCTCTGCACCCAATGGGTAATGCACCACGTTCCGTAGACTACGCATTTTCCCCGTGGATATTGCACAGCATCCCGTGCCCTGTACTTGCTCTCTGTGGGTACTGCATGGTGTCCCATGCTCCGTGCGTGCTTCCCAAAGGTATGGCACAGCAGCTTGGGGGTCTGCCTGCTGGCGACTTGGGTTTGTTATCCAGAGAAACTGTCTGCAGAGAGAGCAGAAAAGTAAATATCCAAACTCACCTCTGCATTTCCCTGGCCCTGTTTTCGGTTGCTTTGTAACTTTTCCCAACTTAGAGCCTTCAAGCTAGAGTTTTCTGTGCCATTTGCCTGGATGTTCTGGAGTGTTTCAGCAAAAAATGCTCTTAACTATTTTAGTGAATAAGATCGAAGAAGTGCATTATCTCCCAGCACAAAATGCATAATTGCAATCAGTTGGTGTTTTTGCTCTCTTGTACTCTGGGAACGGGTCTCAGAGCCTGGCAGGGTTTGGCTCCTGGTCAGGGCTGTGCTGTCATGAAAACGGGGGACACATGGAGGTGTGCGGCCGGTTCCCGAGCTGGCGCGGGCTGCTTTGTCCCCAGAGCAAGGGAATTTGCCCCGGCCACAATCTCAGGGCATCTCTGGGGCTGTCCGCATCCCTTTTCCGGCCCTGCATCAAGCCTGTGCTCAGCTGTCCTAGGAGGCAAGCTGGAACATGGACAACCTCTCCTGCCAAGCTTGCACTTTGGGTATGACCGCGCTGTTGGCAAATGTGCAACTCCCAAATCCCCTTTTGTATCCCAAGAAGGAAATTGGGTGCCCTGAGCCAGAGGTGCCAAAGGAAAACTCCCTCCGGTGTTCACTGCTCTTGCTTGCAGAGCTCCATGCTGCCGGGTTTCTCTTCGCTTTCCTGTCCCTGACTCAGGCTCTCAGTCCCTGTCCAGGCTGCTGACCCTGTTTTGCTGGCGGCAAAGGGTGTGTGACTTTGGATGCCGACAGCGTCTCAGGTTTGGCCCCTCTAGAGCGAGTTAGCTGTGTCCACCCTGCAAAGCTTGCGGTCCCAAGTCATCCTTTTTATTTCGCGTGCGTTCCTCTCCTGCTCGGAGGGCCTGCAATCGCGCCGGGGCGGTGCCGCAGCCTCTCCGAGCCGGGTTCTGCGGCACGTCCTGCCCTCCAGCCCGGCGCGTGCGGGGGTCTCGCTGGAGACGTCCCCCCGGAGGGCAGCTCGGGGCTGCGCGTGCAGTGCGAGCCGGCACCGTTTGGGGCCACTTTGCATCCTCCGCCGGGGACGCAGGGTGCCGAGAGCCAGCACCGGCTCCCGCGTCCGGCTGCCAGCGCCGCTAGGGAGGCCGAGGCCATTAGGCTGCGGGCTGACCGGCCTCGGGCTCTGTGTTTATCCCATTAGCGTCGGCAGCGCCCTCCCATTGAGGTTTCCTGGAGCGGTTTACCAGCTTGGCAGAGCCCCGGTGCCGTGCTGCTGCCGCGCCGGGTTCTTGCGGTCGGGGAGGATTTGCCTCCCCGGGACCTGCCGCCGGCCCCTCGCGCCCCTCTGCCCGCCGGCTTTGCCCCGCAGGGGGATCCCGCCGAGCGAAGGGGCCGGGCCGCCCGAGCGTCCCGCGCCGGAGCGCTCTGCGGCGGTGCCGGCGGCCCGCGGGCAGCGCCGTGCGCATCGCGGAGGCGGAGGGGAAGCTCGGCGGCGCCTGGGCACGGAGGGCCGGCTCGGTGTGCAGCCCCCCGCTGCGGTGAGGGGGGTGGGAGCCGCTGCCCCCCCTTTAGGCGCCCAGGTTTGAGCGCAAGCAGGGCGGCGCGGGGTGAGAGTCGCCGCCGCCGCCGCTGCCGCTGCGCCCCCCTCGCCGGGAGCCAGAGGGACGCGCCGCGGGGAGCCCGGCGCCCCCGGGTGCAGGGGAGGGACGCGGCCGCCGGCCAGCGCCGAGCCCGGCCAAGGGACGCTTTCCGCCACATCCGGCCCCCTCCCGGCTCCTGCGCGGGCGGACGCCTGCGTCTCCTCGGCTCGCACCCCACCGGCCCCCGGGAGGAGCCGGCAGACTCGGCTTGCTCCCCGGGCCGGCTTTGGCTGGGAGCGTGCCCGGCCTTGCCGCCCGGAGCCTCTCTGGTTTCAGGCTGTTAACGCTTTTCCGGAGTTGTTCTCCCGCCCGGTGGAGCCGGGCGGGAGCGAGGGGGAAGGGAGGCGACGGCCACCGCTGCCCCCGCGGCCTGCTCGCCCGGGCTGGGCTGGGCCAGGCCGCCGCCACTGCCGGACGCAGGGTTTAACGCTGTCACCGCCGCAGCGAGAGCCAGTTCTCGTACGGGTGACGTCATACGGGTGACATCACGTGGGTGACATCACGCGGGTGACCTCACGCGGGCGCTGCTGCCTCCAGCGCAACGGCAGAGGCGCCCTGGGCCGCCCCAACGCGTCGGGCGAGCAGGATCTCCGCGCCGCGCGGCGGGCTGGGACCCGGCGGTGCCTGGACGGCGTCGCGCCGGCATCTCGGCCGGCCCCGTCCCTCCGCGCTGCGCTTTCCCTCCCCGCAGGGACTCGCGCAGCCGGAGGTGGCGGATGATCGTGGGGAGCAGCTGGACACCTCGGGGTTAGGAGGTTTGGCCTTGCGGCCCGGGCCAGGGAGCAACGGAGAGAGGAGATGCTCCGAAACACCCGTCCTGCTCCGAAATACCCGTGCTGGGTTCCTCCGTTATCCGAGGTGTCACGCTCGGCCCCTCCGCAGAGAGCGGAGCCCCCGTAACTCCTCGCCTCTTCCTCCCGCAGGTCCCCGCTCGGCCGCCCCGGGTCATGGCCGCGGCCCGGCCGTGAGGAGAGCCGGCCCGCCGCGCTGCGGGCCGCGGCGATGC
>NW_020451003.1:45677-56522 GCF_003343035.1 Apteryx rowi | reverse complement strand
CGGCCCCCCGCAGCTGCCCCTGCTGGGCGCCGCCTGCCTCGAGGGCGACTGGGAGAGCCGCGAGGAGCTGCGGCTGCGCGAGCTGGAGGAGGCGCGGGCCCGGGCGGCCCAGATGGAGAAGACCATGCGCTGGTGGTCGGACTGCACGGCCAACTGGCGCGAGAAGTGGAGCAAGGTGCGGGCCGAGCGCAACAAGGCGCGCGAGGAGGTGCGCCAGCTGCGCCACAAGCTGGAGACGCTCACCAAGGAGCTGACGGGCCTCAAGCGAGAGCGGCAGGAGGTGCTCAACGAGAACGAGCAGCTGGGCAAGGAGGTGGCGCGCCTCAAGGGCGAGGAGGAGAAGGAGAAGGAGATGGACAACCGGGTGGCCTCCGAGAAGGAGAGCGAGGCCGCCCCCGAGCAGGAGCCCGTGCGAGACGTGGGCTCTGACAAGCCAGCCAAAAACAAGGTGAGGATGCGGCGGGGGTGCGGGAACAGGAGGAAGGAATGGGGCAGCTACGGATGCTCCTGCCGGCAGCGGTGGGGTAACCTCTTGCTCCTGGGCTGGTGCACCTCCGTGCCCCCTGCGAGAGATTTGCTGTGTCCCGGGAGGTCTCGTGCTCCCTGGTGGCATCTCAGCTGTGCCAGACTGGCTCCTTCGCAGCCCACCGTGCCGTGGGTGGCACCATCGTCTCATGGTCCCAGTTTGCTATCGCATGCTGCCATCCCACCCCAGCAGAGCGGGCTTTGGAGGGGCATTTGGGGAGGAAAACGAGGTCGCTGTGACTCAGCTGAAATGCCTGCAGGTGGGACAGGTTCCTGGGGTCAGACCCTTCTTGGAGCAGCATGGTGGGGCCAAGCCCCTCTTGGAGTAGGTTGGCAGGGTCAAACCCCTCTTGGAGCAGCGTGGTGGGGTCAAACCCCTCTCGGAGCAGCGTGGCAGGGTTGGACCCCTCTTGGAGCAGCGTGGTGGGGCCAAGCCCCTCTTGGAGCAGCACAGTCAGCCCAGGACTCCTGTAACCTGGGTGCAGCTAGATCACCTGGATACCAGGCAAGGTCTATGCTGTGGAGCATCATGTTTGGAAGCATTAAACAAAATTCAGTGTCTGAACAGGGAACTGTGGCTATGGGAGTGCAGGTGCCATCTCCCAGGAGCAGCGCATGCACCGGGGAGTTGGTGCAGGTTTTCGGCAGAGATCTATGCAGAAGGAACGTAACTCATGAAGGAGGAGAAATCAGAGCCACGCCAAGAATGATTACAGGTCCTTGGGTAGTCAGCTGTCTTCTACAGTCAGTTAAATCAAGATGTAGCAGTCCTCGAGTACACAGGAACAGAAATTGCAGCGTCGGCTGCCATTTCATAACTGCTTAGTGTATCTGATTGCATGGTTGCAAAGAGCAAAATCCGAGAATAAACTAACAAATAAGCGTGGATAATTGTACCGGGGCCATCAAAGTAAATATGATAGCAGAACGCAGGCGATCGTTTCTTGCCAGAGAATTGCCCTTTGTCCCAAAGTAGATTGAGGTGAAAATGGTGACTGTAAGCAGACCGCTGAATGCAATAGTTCCTACTCAGAACATGGGATTTCTGCTGTAAGCACCCGAAAGAATCAGTGTGCACATTTCGAAGCAGGGAAAGTAAACACTGTCTTGCTCTAACGCTCCAGACCGCTGCGTTTGCTGCAAACAGTAGCAAAAGCATACAGAGGCTCGTGCGTCTCCTGGGAGGACCGGCCGTTTCGTCTCCTCCTGCCCGGCCGGAGAGGAGCGAGGTGCGCGTTGGGATTGGTGCAGTTATTGCCCAAAAATATCTTCCTCCGCTTGTGCCTCACTGGCCTCCTCCTGTTTCTTGTGCAACCGCACCAGTGCTGCACCGAAAGAGCCTGAGCTGTCTCCATGCATCTGACCCGCAGGGCTGAGCCCTCCCAAACTCCTCACGTGCTGCTGCACGGCCCAGCTGGTCAAAGGAATCAGAGTCTGAGCACTTGACATCTCATCACTAAAAAAAAAAACCCTAAGGATCTAATTTCCCCTTTATGAGGGTGCAGAGTCTGGCTCTTCTTTGTGCCGTTTGCCCAATGCGATGTGGGAGGCCCCACGTCCTTGAAGGACAAGGACAGGGAGGCCCATCCCTCACCTTGTGGTGCTTGTGGTGGCGTCGGATGTGAACACATGGATTAAACGCAGTCGGGAGCTCTGTGGTCCTATAGTGTCTTCAATGCAAGTGTAGACCCTGCTACTCCCTGTGGTGCTTTTGTCTTAGGTTTTCTTCCAAGGCCGGGGGAAAAATATCTCCTCCGTGGGCCCACAGCTTCTCCAGACGATGGGCTGCAGCGACAGAAAATCTCGCTGCAGACTGTCAAGGCTTTGCAGCCTGAGAACCTCCCATTTTCAAGCCCAGCTAGTTTTCAGCCGGTTGAACCAAAGAAATTATTCTTGGCTGCTCTGGAGGAGCTTTGATCTTAAAGCAAATGATAGTTGTCTGCGTCTTCTCGGTTATGGCAGAAACTGGACGGGGAAGAAAGGCTTTGCCGTTCTCCACTTCCCCGCTCCCGAGGCAGGGCCCGCCACAGAGAGAGATCTCGCTGCCTGAAGCCAAGGGGACATCATCAGCTGCGTCTTCTCCTGATGCAGTTAGCAGAGAGGCCGTTTTTCCCCTGACTTGGCCCCGGGAATGAGCAGAGCTTAGACAGCGATCTGGAGGCAGAGCTGTGTGCACAACACCCCTCCCTCCTGCGGTGTTGGCATGCTTTTTATGGATTTTATGTAAAAAAGCACAAGCAAGCAAATGTTGAGTGAGCTTTATACACCGAGCTAATTTGCCACACGCTCACTGAGCCTAATTAAAGATGAACCTAAGCAGTGGTCGCACTGAGATTGGATTAATAAATCAGTGTTATCCCATCCCTAATTTAACGCAGCATGTAATCAAAGCAGGATGCTGAGGCTGACGGCAGAAGGTGTGGTTGTCTTGTATGGGGAGACGGCCAAGAGGAACGGGTCCCTCAGCCAGGGTGGTGGGTCCTCTAGACGTCAGCTGCGGGGTGGCTTGGCCCAGTAACGCTCCCTCGTGTCTGCTGGTGGTAGGGGAAGGAGGGATGCTGTTCGTTATCCCTCTGCTCAGGGTGAAGCCCGGAAAGATGGGTGAGGGTGCAAGCTGGTTGGGATACGGGGTGCCAAAACGGGGAGCCAGAACTGCCCTCACTCAGTGTAGGACAGCAGCAGTGTTGCCTGCTGTGCGCCCCGGCCAGGTGACTGGGGGGTCGGTGTGGGTGCTGGGAGGCTGGAGGCCCCGAGGACAGGGGTGGGCAGTGACTGCGTGCTGAGGGTGCTCATCTCTTTTTGTGTGACCTTCCTCCTGCTTGGCCACCCCGTGTTGCTGCAGGAGTTTGAGCTGATGGAAAACATCCTGAAGAG
This sequence comes from Apteryx rowi, assembly GCF_003343035.1. NCBI lineage: Eukaryota > Metazoa > Chordata > Aves > Apterygiformes > Apterygidae > Apteryx > Apteryx rowi. The sequence goes on along the minus strand of NW_020451003.1, from coordinate 53,123 downwards.
CAAACAGGACGGGTCCGAGTGCTGGGAGCAGCGGAGCACCGTGAGCGTGCGGACCTCCTTCACCCGCCAGGAGAGGAACCGCCTGCTCTGGGAGGACATGAGCGTCATTGAGGAGGACGCCACCAAAGTGACCGCCCTGAAGCTGAGGCTGGACGAGTCCCAGAAAGTGCTGCTCAAGGAGCGCGAGTGAGTTCCCCGGGTCGCGGGGATTTACCCTCATGGGGTGTGAGCCCAACCCAGCCCAAGGGGTCTCGGCCACGCAGGCAAGGTCAGCGCAGGAGCCCGGCAGAGACCCTTCCCGCCGGGATGGGCTGGGACGGGGGGTCCTGCGGGCCCTCACGTGGGGCCGCCTCTCCGCAGGGACAAGCTGGCGCTCAGCAAGAGCATCGAGAAGCTGGAGGGCGAGCTCAGCCAGTGGAAGATCAAGTACGAGGAGCTGAACAAGAACAAGCAGGAGGTGATGAAGCAGGTGAGCAGAGGAGTCTGGCACTGCTGCCGGGGCCGGGGATGCTGTGGGGAGGTGGCCTTGTCCCCAGGGGCATGGGGACCCTTGGCCTCAACTCCACGAGGGGGCACTCTCGCTCCAGGCAAGCCACCCACGCCTGGGGCGCTCATTAATTAAGTGTCTTAACTAGCACCATTGACCCAGCTATAATCAGTCCATCCATCCTCCCCAGAGGTTTGGAGATGTCTGGCCCCGCTACAGGTGGCAGTTGTGGAGTGGCCAAGGGGGGCCATGTCCCCCCCAAACCAGATGGAGACTGACTGGTGAAGCGGGACCTGGGTTCGAATCTCCTCGGGTAAGAGTGCTCACTGCTTCCCTCCCTCTCTGTGTCCTCCCACAGCTGAACATCCTGAAGGAGATCCACCAGGACGAGCTGGGACGCATCTCAGAGGACCTGGAAGACGAGCTGGGCGCTCGCTCCAGCATGGACAAGAAGCTGGCTGAGCTGCGCACGGAGGTGAGGGTGGGCTGCGGGGCTGCATCGGTGGGGACAGCAGGACCGAGCCCTCGCCAAGGGGGACGGCATCAGCTGGCTGCGCTGGAATAAGGGCAGGAAGGGCTTCAAGGGGCTGTTTCAAGGGGTGGTTGGGACGACCGTGACCACAGTGGGGAGGGAGGCATTGGCCAGCACAGAGAGCAAAGAGAGCATGGCAGCAGAGGGGAGTCCCCACCGTTACACCGGGGGACACCCTGGGCAGCCAGGGCCAGGGGCCTGAGCCTGCGAGATGTCCCCCTGCCCAGATGGAGCGGCTGCAGGCAGAGAACGCGGCCGAGTGGGGCAAGCGGGAGCGCCTGGAGACCGAGAAGCTCAACCTGGAGCGGGAGAACAAGAAGCTGCGGGCACAGATCGAGGACCTGGAGGAGGTGCTGGCTCGGAAGCGGCGCCAGACAGCCAGCGCCCTGGACACCGACCTCAAAACCATCCAGGCCGAGCTCTTCGAGAAGAACAAGGTGGGATGGGCAGCCCAGGCCTGGGCCACCCCCAGCCTCATGCCACCCCCAGCCTCGTGCCACCCCCTGTCTGGGGAGCCCCGGGTAACAGGATCCCTGTGTGCCATGTCACTCTAATGGTGGGTCTGGGTCCCCCAGGACACCCTTGATCCCACACTCTGCTCATTCCCTTCACGTGGAGGGTGACAGTTCTGGTTGAGAACATCAGCCCGTTTGTAGGCTCCATCTCAGCTCCTCCATCATGGAGGGAGAGTTATTTGGCAGGGGGGAAAGGGGCTGCTGGGGTGTCCTACGGCAGAGTATGCGCTGGCCAGGGGGTGCTCTCACCCGCTCAGCCCTGGCCCTGCCGTGCCCACCACAGGAGCTGGCTGACCTGAAGCACGTCCACACGAAGCTGAAGAAGCAGTACCAGGAGAAGATGGCTGAGCTGGCCCACGCCAACCGCCGCGTGGAGCAGCATGAAGGCGAGGTGAAGAAACTGCGCCTGAGAGTGGAGGAGCTGAAGAAGGAGCTGGCCCAAGCTGAAGATGAGGTGAGTCCCTGAATGTGTCCAGAGCCGTGGCATGGGTGAGGAGAGATGGTCTTTCTCAGAAAGCTGCGCATTAAAATACCCCCGCGGTGGTCAGAGGGAGTGACGGGTGCCTCAGGGACCAGGGAGGTGAGCGTGGCTGGCAAGCTGGAGAGCCCTGGGGTTAGCAGGGCTCAAACTCCCTCTCTCTTTACATTAACAACAGAAAATCCCCTTATCTTAGAGCTGTCACCGCAGCGCTCTCAGAAGTAAGGTCCCAGCCTGGAACAGGCTGACTTGAACTCTTGACTGTGCTCTGGTGAAGGAGGTGCCAAGATCTACCAGGAGAAGAGTGTTAAAAATGCAGCCTGGGAGATGTGCCAAGAGCTTGTCTCGCCCACGCTGTAGGCTCAAATCTCGGCTGGCTCAGATTGGTAGCAGCGTCGGGCGCAGCTTGTCCCATCCCGGAGATGGGGAGCAGGTTGCTCTTGGGGAAGGGGCTGAGAGAAGAGCGGGCGTTGGGGAGCTCTGCCCTCTCTCCATGGCCAAAGACAGCCCCGTTCCCCTCCGTCCCGCAGCTGGACGAGGCCCACAACCAGACGCGGAAGCTGCAGCGGTCGCTGGACGAGCAGACGGAGCAGAGCGAGAACTTCCAGGTGCAGCTGGAGCACCTGCAGTCCCGGTGAGCAGAGGGCCGTGGTGGTGCCACTTGAGCACCACACACAGCAACAGCCGGGAGGCACCCGGGGAAGCCGAAGGATGGGATCGGGCGCTCTTTGCAACCATCCCTCTACCAGCATCCCTCTGGGCTGAACGGAGGAGCTCACACTGTGCTTGCGGGGGCCTACGGGCCCCTAGAGCTCCCCGTGTCCTCAGGGCAGCCTTCGCGCCAGTTCTAGCTGGTGTGACATTACTGTTAGACTGTGCCCAGCGCAGCCTGGTTTTCTTAACCGTTGGGTCAGGCCTAGATTTCACCCACTGGTGTCCAATGCTGGACGCAGGCTCTGAGCATCCTGAACAGGCCTTGGCAGGCGGGCTCCGAGCGTGGCCCACATCCAGCAGCGCCCACGTGCTCGGAGCCCCTCGGCCGGAAGCAAGGGGAGGCGAAGGGTTGCGCCGCGGCCAGGCGATCTGCCCGGAGTGATTTATCCCGTGGAGCCGGGCAGAAGTGTCATGCCGATGATAAAGAGCCGCTCAGCAGCAAAGCGCTCTTTCCAAAGGGGGCTAATTCACGGAAGCGTTCCCAGCCCCGGGGGGACGGCTACCGAGCGGAGGAGAGGGAGGGAGGGAGGTTGTACGGGGAAGGCTGTCGGGCGAGTGCTTTATCGCCGCGTGGTGATGGATGCGGGGCTCGGCGGGGGCACGCTCGCTCCGTCTTTTCTGCCTCTTTCCTTCGGGAAGCTAAAAGCAGGGAAAGCTCCCTCCGTCCTGGCACCGGGAGGATGCTGCGGTCGTTCCCAAAGCGCTGTGCTCGAGCCAGCCGGGACCCCTGCTCTGTCCAGGGCTGCTTCGGGAGGGAGGACAGGGCACCGGGGGCACTTTCACCGCTTGTCCTTTTGGCCCAACAAAGAGCATCTTTGCCCCTGGGTTGGGACCCCCCAACCCCATCTGGGCTCGTCCCATTTGGGACGTTCAGAAATGCAAAATGCCTTTTTGCATTTTGAGGTGAGCACCTCAAGGGCATCGAAGGTCCATCCCTCAAATTCACCGACTTCTCCTGGCCTGGGCCTGGCTCGGCTCTTTAGTGACCTTGAGGAACCTTTCGTGCTTCTCCGTCCCCGTCCCCGTCCCCGGGGCGGCACGGACCTCCCTGAGCAAAACCTCACGGAGGATGAGGCTGTGCCGGGCGAGGGAGGCGTGCGGGGAGGTGGGAGCTGGGCAGCCGCTACTCCAGGGAGCCGGTGCTTCCCTAAGGGCTCTCTAGTTTTATTGCTCTTAAAAACTTTCTCTGCCCTCACTTTGCTTCTCCAGCGATAAAAAGCTGAAATGGCCACGAGAGAAATCGATTCTCCACCGGAGAGTGTCTCTGGGAGGCACTTGGGGTTGTTTTTCTTTTTTTTTAGATCTTTATTTTATTGGGACGCCTTCATTAAATCATAGAGGAATAATGGAGGCTTCAACTTCTCCCCTCCCTGCTCCCTCCAGCCTCCCCGCACGCTTGCTCTAAATAATTCATGCTTTCCAGTAAAATGCAGCGAACTTGTCCGTTTTGACCGGAGACCGATGGGAGAACTGTTTTCTTCCCAATCTCGGGTCTTTGATTTCCAAATTTGCCTCATAAATTCAGCTGATGAATTTTAATGCGAGGGTAAGTGAGGAGCTAAAAATACCGAGCGCTTCCCATTGACGGGGAGGCTGCGCGCAGGCTGGCGCCGGAGCCCGAAGCCTCCGGTGTCCCCGCCGCGGCCCTCCCAGCACCAGGAAGCTTCCCGCGGCTCCCGCAGGCTCTGCTGGGGCCAGGTTGGGGCTACCAGCCCGTGGGTTTTGGCTCCCACGTGCACGTGGATGTTTGCCCTGGCACCCGCCCCGGAGCCAGATGCGGGCGCATTCCTGCGGGAGAGCCTCTTCCTCCGGGAACGGCCGTGCCGTGCCTGGGCACCGCGGATTAGCCTGCGCGGTGGTTCGTACCGAGCTGTTTCTGGGATGCTCCGCTGGAGAAGTCACTAGTGGTGTCGGTTTTAGGGATTGGGGAAACTGAGGCACAGCTCCGCTTCTCCCCCCTCTGCCGGGTTGTGCGAAGGTGCCTGTCTGAGCTGTGTCCAGGCCGCTGAAAATAGGCAGTTTGGGGGGGAAAAGCGGGATAATTGCTAGTGTCAGGTTTACTTTGGGGCCCTGCTTCCGCCCCGAAGGCTTTTAGCCAAAGCCGCATGGAGGAAACTCGGTGAAAACCCGTTTTTGACTGGGAGGAGGAGGCAGCTCTTAAAAAAACCGGTTGCTCGCCGCTCCAAACTTTTGGCTGCTGCGTGTCTCCCGGGATAGCCTGCGGCCTCTTAAACTTTCGGGGACCCCTACTGCTCACCCCCTTCTTGCCGCCCACCCCAGAGCATCCGGCGGGCTCCCCCAGCCCTGGAGGGGATGAGCTGGGGGGGGACGAGCTCCGCGTTTGCTCTAGGACCCCCCGGCAGTCCGCGGGGTGGGGAAGCGACGGCTCCTCCGGGCGGTTTTCCCCCGGGCCTGCTCGCTTTCATCGAAAGCCTGTTAAGCTCCGCTCGCTCCGAGCGGGACGGATTTGGCTTTATCAGCAGGTAACACCCACTTGGCGGCTGGAATGTAAACTCGGAGGAGGGTGAGGGGCTCTGGCCTTCCTCCCGCCTCCCCTCCCCGCCGCGGGGGGGGGGACCCAAACCTCCAGCCTCGGCCCCAAGCAGCCCCTAATTCTGCCCTTCCAGGCCGGGGTCGCTGTCCGGCTGCCCCGGCTCCCATGTCCCATATGGCCCGTGCCGGGTGTCCCCAGCTCCGGCCGGGGCGGTGGGGACGGCGCGGGGTCCCGGCGCCCCCCCCAGCCAGCTCTCCCCTCCGGCAGGCTGCGGCGGCAGCAGAACGCCCCGCTTTTCGGGAAGATGCGCAGCGCCCGCTTCGGCCCCGACGACCCCGGAGACGGCACCAGCGACCCGGACGAGGACGAGGACCTGCAGATCCAGGTTCCCTAGCGCCCGGGGCCGGGGCGCTCGCCGGCCGCGGCCCCAGGCTTTCGCAAACCGGGACTGGGGCCGGGCGAGGCGGCGGTGCCCGAGGGATGCCCGCCGCGGGGCCGTCCCGTGGTGGCTCTCCTCTCCCGACAAGTGCCTGCCAGCGCGGGGCTCGTCCCAAACCAGCTCCGGGCCTTTGCTGCAAACGGGTGGAATCTGGCCACGCGGCGGCTGTCTTACAGATGGGGAAACTGAGGCACAGAGCGGTGGCGAGGAACTCGTGCGGGCTGATAGCCCCAAGCCCGCTGCCTCTGCCTCTCGGCCAGCCTCCTGGGGCCCCTCGGCCGCCGGCTCCTCTCGGGACGGAGACGTGGACACCAGAATAAGCATCATCTGAGCAGACCAGGAGGAAGAAACCCAGGTTGGAGAGGGGACGCAGCTAACCTGGACAAGCCTGGTCCCTGGAGCCAGCTAGACTGATCCCGTCTACTTTATATATATATATATATATATATATATATATAATATATATGTATGTATTTGTATATGTTTTTTTATTATAAATATAGAGCTGAGAGGGGCGTTCACTCTGAAGCTTAATGATGTTGGCACAAGGGCTGCCCATCTGTCCCCACTGCTCTTTGCCTTCAGGTTCACAGCCCCGCTCCGGCTGCGCCCAGAGACCCCCAGGAGCGAGGGGGGAAGTGGGAACAGTGGCGACACCCAGCCACAGGGCCGTGAGCATCCGCCAGGGATGCCTGCAGCGGCCATAAGAAATGGCATTTCTCGGAAAGCCGCGTGCGGGGCTGGATGTGTTACGGCTGCGATCGCCCCGGGGTCGGGGGGCAGAGATCCCACCACGTCGCCCCTTCGCCGCTCGCCCCGGGGGGCTGAAGAGGCCCCCGCAATACTGCCGTTTGCCCCGCGTTGCGGACGCGCTTCCCCGGCTTGGCTCATGCATAAAACACGGACTTTCCCCATTAAGCAGCGCCCAGCGAGGGGCCGCGAGGTGTCCGGGGGCCGGGCTGAGCCCACCGAAAAGGCAGCCGGCGACCGCGCTCCGGTTCGCCGCTCGCCCCACGCTCTCCTTGGGGGTTTTGTTGCATTTCTAGAGCCGTTTTCATGCTTTTTTTCCCCCACGGCCAGGCAGGCAGAGGTGCTCGCCCCAGGGCACCCACCCATGGGTGCCGAGCGCGCCAGCCCGGGCCCCGCGCAGCCCTGCGCAGCTGGCGAGGGCCAGGCAGCCCAGCGAGCGGGGTTTGGAGGAACTCAGACGCAATCTCATTAAAAATTAATATTTGGGTGAGCTAATCCCCTCGCGCTGCCTTTTAATTGATTGGCTAAAAGCACGGCTCTTCGGCGCTTGCTGTTTTTAACATCCTTTATTTGCCGCGAACGCTACTTCTTTTATGGCCAAACAAATCAGCCTGGGGGGTGGGGGTGGGGGGTGGAAGCGCCTGCAGACAGTTTCGGTGGCCACAAATGCCCTTGCCTCGAAAAGCACCCAAAATACTCCGGGGGGGCCAAAGGAAGGTCGTGGCCCAGGTAGGATGTCGCGCCACCTTTGCGCTGGAAAGCTTCACAGCAAGCAAATGGGGAGAGGGGATGTTTCCTCTCCCTTTTCCCTAGCCGGGACGCTGTGCTCCGGCTGCCGCCCTGAAAGACGCGGTGCCGTCTGCCCGAGTCTGCAGGCAGCCCGGAGCGGCAGCCTCCTCTCGTTAATTGCCGCGGGGCGTTCACTCTGAAGCTTAATGATGTCGGCGCGTGGGCAGGAAGCCTCTCTTCAGTGCCGCCTTAGCAAAGGCGGGGCCGAGGGCAGGAATGCGGCGGGGCGGGGCGGCCGCGGCCGCTGC
>NW_020451003.1:27054-45207 GCF_003343035.1 Apteryx rowi | reverse complement strand
GGGGGGGGGTGACACAGCCCTGGGGGTGGCTGAGGTCCGGGGGTGACACAGGTCGAGGGGTGGCCGAGGTCCGGGTGGCTGAGGTCCGGGCAGTGACACAGGCCTGGGGTGACTGAGGTCTTGGGGGTGACACAGGTCGAGGGGTGGCTGAGGTCTGGGTGGCCAAGGTCCAGGCAGTGACACAGGCCTGGGGTGACTGAGGTCCTGGGGGTGATGCAGGTCAGGGGGTGGCCGAGGTCCAGGTGGCCGAGCTCCGGGCAGTGACACAGGCCTGGGGTGACCAAGGTTCTGGGGGTGACACAGGTCGGGAGGTGGCCGAGGTCTGGGGGTGACACAGGCCTGGGGTGACCAAGGTTCTGGGGGTGACACAGGTCGGGAGGTGGCCGAGGTCTGGGGGTGACACAGGCCTGGGGTGACCAAGGTCTGGAGGGGCAGAAGATGCCCCCTTGTGTCCTTGGCTTCCCGGGGGTGGCACGTCCGGCGGGCACGTGGCCTGGGGGTGCCGTCACACGTGTGCAACCGGACTGCACGGGATGTCCCCCATGGAGGTGCCGGTGCTCCTGGCCGGAGAGCAGCCGGCGGGCTGGGCCTCTCTGGAGCGGAGCGCGGTGCCAGCGAGGGCCTGGCCACGGAGGGGACAACGGCCGGGCCGGGATGGTGGCCGCGGCACTTGGCGGGGAGACCCGGAGCTGCTTCTCCTGGGCTTCAGTGCCCAAAGGCCTGGGTGGGCCGTAATCCCGGCGCCTGGCCGCAAGGGAAAGGCCCGCCGCGTTGTCCCTGGATAATCCCGGGCTCTTTGGGACCGGACTGTCCTGCTCGGAGCTGTCTCGCGTTATAAACATCCCTGGGGAGGAGCTGCCATCCCGCTGCCGGCAGGCTGTTTCCTAGGTTACTGCCTTCTGGAGGGCATTTTTCCATCCAGGAAAAGCATGAGGCGGCTCCGGGAAGTTTGGAGGCGGCAGCAGTGACGGGGCTCTCCCTCCGGCCGGCGGGTTCCTCCGAGGGCCGGCCGCGTTTCCCGCCGGAGCGCCGCGGAGGTGCGCGTGCCTGGCCTGTGCCGTCCCCAAAAGCGGGGTCCTGCGCTCGCCCCCCTCCCCACCCGCTCATCCTCCCTTGCTCCAGGCTCGCTCCGGGCCGGCGCTCGCTGGGAGCATCGGAGAAAGGCCCGGAGTGCTTCCCCATCCGCGCTGGGGCCTGGCTCGGCCCGGCCCTGCAGGCCTTCTCCTGATGCCGGGCCCGGAGAGGAAATCCAGCCTGGGATTTCCTTAGTGTCAAGGCCAAGGCACTTCCGAGCCTTTTCCTGGCAGCCGGCAGGATCCGCTCCTGGCTCGTCTCCTGCTCCTCCCCTCGCCTGGAAGGAAAGAGGCTCCGTCCAAGCTCGCCCCGGCCCGGCCCCGCGGGGGGCTCGTTGGGAGAAGCCGGCCGTGCCGGCGGAGAGGATTTCCAGCTCGCGGCGCCCGGCGTTTCGGGGCCGGGTGGGTGCCGGGGGCCGCGGTAGCACCGTCCCGCGCGGCCTTTCGGCAGAGCCCGACCTCACGGCGCCCGGCGCCGAGCATCCCGCAGGCCCGTCGAGCTCGACGCGCCGGGGGAGCTGCTCCGCTCTGCTCTGCTCCGACGGCGCCGCTTTGAGCGCGGCTCTGGCCGTCGGAGTGCCGAGGCGCCGGTGGCTCCGTTGCTTCACCTGGGTGCGCAGGCGCCCAGCCCGTTTCGGCACCCGCCGCCGAGCCTGGAAGGGCCCAGGGTGGGCGAAGCCGCCTGGCCGGGGCGGCACACGTGTGCCGGAGCCGCGCGGGACCGGAGCGCCGTGGGGGGTCCGAGCCGCAGACTCGCGGGCGCTGACGTTTAAGATAATTGCGTACGACTCTGGAAGAAGGGGGGGAAAAAAATAGAAACGCAGGCGAAGCGTCTTTCCGAACGGATAAACAAACCGCTTTTGCCTTCGCTCGGCCGGGATGGCCGCGGGATCGTAGGGCGGCTTTGCCGGGCGGGCGCTGGGCCCCCGCGGCGGTCGGTGGAGGGGTAGCCGGAGCCCGCCGGCGCGGAGGGCCGGCAAAGGAGGAGCTGGTGCTGGGCGCTCCGTGGCCTCGTGAATGGGATTGCAGCGGAGGAGATGAATGGCGCGGATTTGGCCTCGTGCCCCTTTCCGAAGGGGAGGGAAATGCCGAGAGCACAAGCGACGCCCACACGCGAGACAGCCCGGCAGATGCCTCCGCTCGGGAGCGTGGCCGAGGCCTCTCTGCAAACAGCCGGCGCTTGCCTGTGCATCCCCCAACCCGGAGCTGCCAGAAGGGGTGCAGAGTCTGCTCTCCCACCGCTTGACTTGTCCTGCTCCTGGCAAGAGACCGTTAACACTGAACCCTACTGATGCCACCATTGGTGGCTGCGGCAGTTTTGCCGCCGAAGTGAGCGGTCTGGGAGGAAGGAGGGGAAGTCCAAGAGGTGACGGAGACCTGTGGGTGAGGTCTGGCCTTGGCGCAGGGGGTCAGGAGGGTGCGTGTCCGGTGGCCCCTAGGTTTGCCTTCCTGCTGGAAGTGGCGTTCATGTTGGGATTGGGGGGGGTGGGAAGAAGGAGGATGGCTGAGAGAGGGATGCACAGGCACAGGGGTCGGCCGGAGACACCCGTTCTGGGACGAGGCCGTGCATGGGGCGGGATGGGGACAGTCACTGGGAAGGCGATGTTCCTCGCGGGCGGCGGAACGGCTCCCGGGAACCCTTCTCGCCGGGCGGCTCCGTCGGGGCCTCGCCAGGGTGCGCCGAGAAGGGCCGGACGCCCCAACGGGAGAAGCCAGACGCCTCTCGAGGGCGCCGGGGACAGGGCGGCGCGGTGCCGCCCCTCCTGCCCGAGCGCCGCCAGAGCCCCGACCCCATCGTCACATGTCACGCAGGTATCTGCCGCCGGGAGCCAGCGGGATCGCTGCCGCGGAGGCAGGGGTTAACGGCGGACTGTTCCACTCCACCGCCGCGAGCCACCTTGCCTCGCCGCGATGGTTCAGCCGGAAAAGGGAGGAGGAGGAAAAGAGGGAGGGAGAAAGCGAGAGGGAAAGATGTCACCGTCTCAGATCTAGCTGTCATTTTTGCTTCGCAGCCGGTGCCGGGAAGGGAGCCAGCAGCAGGGCGAGGATGAAGGCCGCCGCCAGAACAAAGCCGGGGCGGAGGAGGCGGTGAGGCGGCGGCGGCGCCCGGGAGCATCCGAGGACAGGTGAACGGAGGAAGAGGAGGAGCGGGGGGGGCGAGGGCAGCCGGCGAGGCGGCTGGCGGCGGAGCCCGGCGGCGGCGGCGGGGGCGAGGGCAGCCCGGCCTCCGCCATGGCTACGAATTTGAACGACGTCGTCAAGCAAGGCTACGTGAAAATGAAGAGCAGGAAACTGGGGGTAAGCGGAGCCGGGGGGGGGGGGSGGGGGGAGGAGGACGGAGCCGGAGCGGATGCGCCGCCGGAGCGGGGTCTCCGGCTTTCTCCGGGCGGCCGCAAGAGCGAGCCCCTGCCCCTCTTTGTGTCGCGGCGCATCCGCGGAGAGGCTTCTTTTCCGGCGGCGTCTCCCCGCGCCGGTGCTGCCCGCGAGCCGGGAGCATCCTGCCGGCTGGGCGCCTCCGGCAGCGAGCCCGGCCCCGGAGCTGGTGGGGTTGGGGGGGGGGGGGGGGGGCCGCTCCACTTGTTGATACCCGAGTCATCGAGTGACCCCGTGGGGGTGGCGGGTGCCGGCGCGGGTGGTGGCAGGTGACACGGCGGCGCCGCCAGCTCTGACCCGTGTTTTCGGGTCCCCGGGGCGGCCGCGGTTGGCACCGGCGGGAGAGGCGTCGAGGGGCCGAGGCGGCGGCCCGCTGTGTCCCCCCCCCCTTGGTGGCCTGGGGGGCGGCGCGAGCCAAGCGGGGGGGCCGGGGCGCTCACAGCGTTCCCGGCCGGCTCAGGGAAGGCCCAGCGGATGGCCGGGCGGGGGGCCGGTCCCCCACCGCTCGGAGCCACGAGCACGCTGGGTAATTTCGTGCTAATTAGGGCGAACAAAGAGGGAGCGGGCTGGGGGGGGGGCGATGGGGGGCCGGGCGTCCCCCCTCCCCCCCCCCCCCCGGGGAGGCCGCAGCGCCGGGGCGAGATGGACCAGGGCGACACCAGGATGGGGCCTCGGAGCGCCACGTCCTTAGGGGCCTTCCCCCCCCCCCGTGGGCTAATTAAGCTCTGCAATTAGCACTGGGGGGGTGCTGGGGGGGTGCACGGACGCCCCCAGGGCAGGCCGGGCTGGGGACGTCTCCCTGGTTCCCCAGGGGAGGAATTAGCGACTCAGGAGCCGGGAACGCGCCGGGAAGCACCGCGTGGGAGCCGAGCGCTGCCGAGCTGGCTCCCCCCCCCCAGCTCCGGCACGCTCTCCGTCCCGCAGATCTACCGGCGCTGCTGGCTGGTCTTCAGGAAATCCTCCAGCAAGGGCCCCCAGCGCCTGGAGAAGTACCCGGATGAGAAGTCGGCGTGCCTGCGCGGGTGCCCCAAGGTGAGCGGCCCGCCCTCGCCCCGGAGCCCCCGCGACGGCGCCTCGGCCTCCCCGTCCCCTGCCCCGGCGGCCACAGGGCGCTCGGATGCTGCCTGCGCTGCCTGCCTGCTTTGCTGCCTGCTTTTCGGGGGCCCCCGAAGGAGCCGGCCCATGTCGGAGGGGCCCCTCCTGGCCCGAACCTGCAGCGCAGGAGCTGGGGGCGCCGTGGGCCCGGGAGGGGGATGCATCCGGGTTCGGGGGCTGGCACCCCTCGGTGATCCTCTCCCGCTGCCTCCGCAGGTCACGGAGATCAGCAACGTCAAGTGCATCACACGGCTGCCGAAGGAGACCAAGAGGCAGGCGGTGGCCATCATCTTCCCCGATGACTCGGCCCGGACCTTCACCTGCGATTCGGGTGAGAAGGGAGCAGCTGACGGCGGCCAGGGGCGGCCGATTCCCGCTCCGGGACGGGACGGGACGGGGGACCGGGTCTCCAGGGATGCATCGCAGGGCTCCAGCAGGGAGGTGGCCCAGGGTGGCCATTGAGCACCCGTGGAGCACCCGCTCCAAGGGGCCGTGCCGGGCCGTGCGCCCCGGCCCCGCGGGGCGGCTGCTCGCTCGCTTGCTGCGTTCGGCTCGCCGTCGCCATCACCCACCGTGGCTGCCGCTGGTCCCTTGCAGAGCTGGAGGCCGAGGAGTGGTACAAGACGCTGTCGGTCGAGTGCCTGGGCGCCCGCCTGAACGACATCAGCCTGGGGGAGCCCGACCTGCTGGCCCCCGGCGTGCAGTGCGAGCAGACGGGTGAGAGCGGGCAGCGGGGCGACCGCCCTGCTGAGTTCGGGGGCTTCTTTCTGTCTTTATCTATTTATTTCCCCCCCCCCCTTCCTCGTGCAGACCGCTTCAACGTGTTCCTCCTCCCCTGCCCCAACCTGGACGTGTACGGCGAGTGCAAGCTGCAGATCACCCACGAAAACATCTACCTCTGGGACATGCACAACCCCCGCGTCAAGCTGGTGTCCTGGCCCCTGTGCTCCTTGCGCCGCTACGGGCGCGATGCCACCCGCTTCACCTTCGAGGCCGGCCGGTAAGACGTCGCCCTCGCCGCTCCCGCAGCCCGTCGGCAGCCCCGTGCCGCGGCGTTGGGGGTCCCTCGGGGCGGCTGCGGGCTCTCGCCGGGGCCACCCACGCTGTGAGCCCTGCAGGAGCCGGGCTCCTGCCGTCGGGAGGCTCGCTGGGCTCCGCCGGGCCTGACTATATTAGGAACTTTCCTGCTAATTACCAGCTACAGAGGGGAAGAAACATGATCTTCCCTTTCATCCCGGCGCTCGGCTTCCACTGACTCATCACTTTGGGCTCTTTTATGGAGCGAAGGGGAGGGAGGCGGTGGTCCCCCGTCCCCCCCCCCCCATTTTCGTGCTCACCCGGGGCCTTTGAAAAGGCGCCTCGACTAAGGGCGCCACTTATTCCTCCAGCAGCAGGATCCGGGCAGCGATTTTTTTATTATTTTTTTTTATTATTATTATTATTTTTTATTTTTTATTTATTTTCCCCCAGGGAAGGGCCCTTCGCGGCCCGTCGCCGGCCCCGTGCCGCGGGGTGAGCGCGGGGCTGCGGCGGGGCGGCGGTTAAAGCAAAGCACGAGATGCCGGGCTGGCCGCGGTCCCGAGCAGGGGAGTTTTTAATCATCTCTCTGCTTTGGATGCTGCACAACCCCCCTTCGTTCCTGGGAGGCGAATGGCTCTTGCAGGCTCTGCTTTTGCTCCCTCGTCTCCCGGGGCCGCCCGGCATCGCTAGCCGGTCGCGGCACATCCCCGGAGCGGTGCAAAATCGCCTCCGCCCCCCCCGACGGCAGCCGGGTAGCTCAGATCCAGGGACTCAAGCAATGCGGCGGTGGGTGGTGGCGGCTGGTGTCCTGCCACCCAGCTTGAATTAAGGCTTTGCGCGTCCCCAGCTCATCTTCCTTGGCACCTCTCCGGAAAATTCAGGGTTTTGGGTGCTGGGGGCTGCGGGATTGATGCTCCTTGCTCGCCCAGCCGAGTGCAATGCTGCAGGAGAGATTGGAGCGGGGACCCGCGGCCCTGAGCCGTCGCTCGCTGGCCAAGAGGCCAGATGGCTTCTTACGGGCTAGTTAATAAGGCGCCGTGTATCCCCCTGGAAAAGAGGCAGCCGAGCGCCTTGCCGAGGCTGCAGCCGTGCTGGAGAGCCGGAGAGGGGCGGGAGGGAGAGCCCTGGCACGCCCGCGTTTCGATTGCTTCCGACTCTCCGGTATTTTTAGCAAACTGGAAATAGATTCGATGGCGCTCGTGCGAGTGGCCGGACGTGCGCGGGAATTACTGGGAGGCAGCTGCGGGGCTTGCGGGGGGGGGAGCACGGAGCATCCCGGCCCGGCGTGACGCCCCGCGCTCTGGCCCGGCAGGATGTGCGACGCGGGCGAAGGCCTCTACACCTTCCAGACCCAGGAGGGTGAGCAGATCTACCAGCGCGTGCACAGCGCCACGTTGGCCATCGCCGAGCAGCACAAGAGGGTCCTGCTGGAGATGGAGAAGAACGTCCGGGTGAGCAGGGACCGCGGGGACCCGGCTTGCTCGGGGTGACCTGATGGAGGAGGGGGCGGCGAGCCGTCCCGGGTGGCGCTGCCTGATGTGCTCCGGGCTCATGCCAACGTGCCGTTCCTGCTCTCCACGTTTCCGACGGCTGTTTGCAGCCTCTCCTTGCTCTCGCTGGGAGGAATTGCTGCTCCCGAGGCCCCAGGGAGAGCAATTCCATGGCCTCCGGATTGCTTTATCTGCAAGGCGGCTTGTACCCTGCAGGGTCCCTGCCGGAAAGGGGGTGTTTCGGGGTGCCGCTGCGCTGGCGGCCACCAGCACCTCCTGACCCCCTCTCCATCCGCTTCCAGCTGCTGAACAAGGGCACCGAGCACTACTCCTACCCCTGCACCCCCACCACCATGCTGCCCCGCAGCGCCTACTGGCACCACATCACCGGCTCGCAGAACATCGCCGAGTCCTCCAGCTACGCCGGTGAGTGTCCCTGTCGGCCCCGCGCGCCTCCGCCAGCCCGGCGCGGAGACCCGCCGCGGGCCCCTGGCGCGAGACCAAGCTGTGCTTCGTCCCCAGGGGAAGCGTATTCGGGCGCCCAGGCCAGCTCGGACACCGACCTCCTCAACAGGTTCATCTTATTGAAGCCAAAGCCCTCCAAAAGCGATAAGAGCGAAAGCAGGGAGTCCAAACCGGCTCAGTGAGCCCGCGGTGCGGGGGGAACCGCCGCCGGGGCCTGCCGCAGCGAGGCGCCCGGGAAGCCGAGGAGCGCAGGACACACAGGGCTTCAGAGGGTTGCTTTTTGGGTGCTCCTCTGCCCCCCCCTTTTTTTTTGGCCTGGGGGTGTCAAGGATCTGGGAACCCTCCCCTCTCCTTGGAGAGGCGAAGAGCCCCTTGCCACAGGGAGATGGAGATGGAGGCAGGTAGATGCATCCTCCGCGCCAAGACCTTTGGGGACCAGGTGCTGGCACTGGGGGCTCTCGCCCTGGCCTGACGTTACAGAAGGTGATAACTAGCTCTATGTTAAATGATTTTAAATATATATTGCACACACGTATTATATAGGACGAGACTTTTCCTTCTCACACGAATGCAAACTTCATAGCCACCGAAGAGACCTTGGAAGAGGAGACGCTCAGAGGTTTTTTAAGTCTTGGGGACACAGCTGGGAGGCGGAGAAGAGTGGGGAGGTGACCTCGTGGGCCAGGGAAAGGCAGCCCTGGCGCAGCACTGCCATGAGGGGGAACATCCCTGGCTTCCCCCACGCGGCGCTCGGACGGACCGGTGAATTTTACGCAGCGGTTGGGTGCCCTGTGGTCACCGCTGGTGGGAACGGGAAAGAGGTGCCCTGCACACGGTGAAGGAGACGCAGCTGGAGGAGCAGCGCCGTGCTGGACCAACCTCCTCCCACCGAGCCCCGCCATCCAGCCGAGCATCCCGTGTCCTCGCCCTGCATGAAGACGGGACTCCTCTCAGCAGGAGGACTTGCAAGGCAGCGTTGAGCTCATTTTGCACTTCTTGAAGATATTTAAACGCACGCTGTAGAGTCGAGACGTCTCAGGAGAAACTGGTTTTCCCTTCCCAACGGAGGACTTGTGCATGCAGCGGGGGCACCGCCAGGACTGCTGGAGCCGGGTGGCATCTCTCCTCTGCTGGCACCCAGCCCCCAGGGAAGCCCACCCGTTCCCCAGCACCTCTTGCTCCTTCATCGCCAGCCTCTCCTTGCTTCAGTGCCCCCAGCCGATGCGTCCAGCAGAACTGGCTGGGAGCAACCCAGGAGCCGTTTTTGGCCAGTAGCACTGGTCCCTCGAGGAGCAGCTTTGCTGAAATAAAAATTCCTGGGGCGGAGACAACGCGTTGGCCATGAGCCCTCGCTTCCCTCCAGGCCCTCCCAGGAGCGAGACGGAGGAGGCGCTGGTGGGGAAAAGCCGCCTTTCGTCTTAGCTGCATCCCCGTTTCCATCCCTTGCTCTCCGTCCGCCTCGCTGCTGCTGCCAGAGGGCACCAGTGAGAACGGGTGAAATACCTTGCACACCTGAACTCAAAAGCAATTGATTTTCTAGGTCTCCTATTTATTGAACTCCTTTAGAAGGGCTATCTTTTTATTGCAGTACAAACTAAGGTGTTTCCTTTGAGTTTTCCTTCTGGTCTGGGTTGGTTGGTTGGTGGGGTTTCTTTTTTCTCCTTAAAGCTCCAGGTCCTTCCTCTTAGGATAAGGAGCGTTGTGCTGTGGGAACCTGTGGTCTGTGGCCTGTAAATACTGTGTCTTGGGTCTGTGTAGCTCGCGGATGACGCTGGGGATCTGCTGGAGCAGTTTCGGGCCGGAGAAGGGCTGCTTCTTCCCCCAACCCCTCTCCGCCTTACTGCTGGGTGCGGATGGGTTCGTCAGCACCCCAGCGCTGCCTGGTAGCGCGTCCTCCCTCGGGGATGAGAGGTGTAGCCTGGCTTGGCCCAGCTACACACCTCATCTGGAAAAGATGGGATTGAGCGTTTATTACCAAAAATGTTTGGGGGTTTTTGTTTTATTTTATTTTTTTTTTAAGGACTTGCTCTATGAATAAACAATCCTTATCCACCCTTCCTGTTTGTCTGTTCCATCCAAACGTGCTCGGGACGTACAAGTCTCAAGAACGCATGCCCAAGAGGGAGAAAAATGCTGATTCGGAGAGGAGATTTCCTAACGCTACGAGGCGGCGCCTTTGGCTGAAAGCTTTGTTCTGCCTCCAGCCCCTGCAAGGACGTTTCAAGTGAAGCCTTGAAAGAGCTGGGGAGGGGAGAAGGGTGTAGCGAGTTGTCCCCTTGTTGGCGAGCATTGGTGAAACAGCACACCGATGGCCCGCTTTCATCCTCCAGCCGCCCTGGGAGCTCACTGCTCGGGGACATGTCCTTGCGCCCCTGTGTGGGACACGTGCCCATAGCCCATGTTGTTTCTACACTGGGACGAGCACAGCAGCACACGCCTCCCCCTCCAGGTAGATCATGTTCTCTCCAGCAGTGGCCAAGAGAGAAAACATCACTGAGAAGCTCATCCTAAGTCCTGCTAGGTGCTGATGAAGGTGCTGAGGAAGAGAAGGGGTGACCCAGGCAACTTTTGGAGCTGTTCAGCTGCTGACCCAGTGGCAACGGTTTGGTACGTGCCCCAAGCTCCAGCCCAGCAAATAAACCACCTCGTACCTTGGGGGGTTGTAGGCACATTTCAAGCTGTCAGCTGGGGGTTAGTAATGAGAGAGTCCCTGGCATCCCAGCTCCTAACACGAAGATTATATAGTGCACGGATAGAGCCTGCTCCAAAGGAGTCTTTAAATACAGCTAAGCCTCCCTGGCCCATCTGGGCTCCCCTGCAGCACTGCCTTCTGCAGCATCTCACTTTCCAGCCCAGCTTCAAACATATGCTTCAAAGCTAGTGCTGGATCCGTAAACGACAGGACTACTTACTGGAGGAGGTTTCAGTCTCCTTAGGAGATAATGTCAAGAGCAGCAATCAGCAGTAGAGAGCACTGCTCCCTCCAAAGCAGATCTCATTAAGTTAATGTCTATTGGAGAGAAGTAAATGATGTGACATCTCTTCCTGCAGCCCCGGACAAGCTTTCAGGGATGACTGAACATAGGGGGTAAGGCTTTATTCAGCACAGTAAGGAACGGACATGCAAATAAGATAGGGTTGTGTAACCAAGGGACGTGCTTCCCAATTCCAAATGCCACGTGGCCAGAGTCCAAAACTCTGGGCTAAAACACTGGGATCACTTAGGGACAAAAACCCCATCCCAGCAAAGACATTCACAATACCCATAAATTCTCCTCCGGCTTTACCGTACATGTCACGATGGCGTTGTTTGGGAGGGGGAGCAAGGGAAGAGGTGTCGCCGAACAGCAGAGCCAGGTCAGGAAAGGCAGAGGGAGATGGGGAGGCAAAAACCTCAGTCCAGGCAGGTGCAGCTTTGCCCAGCCCGCTGCCGGGCAGAGGCAGGAACCTTCTGCATCACTCGTGCCTGGACAGTCTCTTGCCGAGGGGCCACCTCAGTTTATAGTGAGGACGTCGCTCTGAATCTCGTGGCTCAGCTGGGTCTGGAGGTCGCTCAGTTTCTTCTTCAGGCCAGACAGTGCAGACAGAACGATGGTCTCCGGGCGAAGGGAACCGCAGGACTCCACGTTGTAATAAAACCTGAGGTTACAAGGAGGGGGAAAAGTTACCATCTGCTCTGCAAGGGGGTGCAAAACCAGAGAGCACCTGCAGCGCCGTCCCAGCCCATCACGCCCCACTGCAGGGAGATCTCCTGGGCGCCGGTCTGCGTTGCTGACGTCCCAAGCGGGCAGCGCTGCTCCTCTACAACGGCTGCAGACCCACGCAGAGGTCACAGCAGCACTTGTGGCTCCAGCTAAGAGCCCTTCTGAGATTTTCGCTATCCAGACACCGCAACGTGCGAGCCAGCGTAGAGCCCCGCGCCAGGGGAGCCAAGACCGACTGACTAGCTGCAGGCACCTTTGCAATGCAAACGACGCGGGAGTGGGGGTACTATCCGTAATCGGGGCATGAAAGACCCGCACGGGTGAATAAATACCGCACGTGCTGATGACATCGGTGTCTTCGCAGATAGCCCAGGCCACCTCCTCCCCAAGCCTCGCACTCCACCCAGTGCTGCACTGCCTTGCTGATTAGCATGAATTCAAAAGAGTCTAGTATTGCCCAGAGGGGAAAACTTCCCAGTCCGGGGAATTTCATCATTTAACTCCAACTCCTGCTCTGCTTTTCAGGGAACACCAGCTCGCTGGGTTGGCAAACTCCAGCGCAGAGTATCTGACACGTATCAGCAAAAGCCAAAAGAGATGTACCCAGCAGCATCGCCCTGTTTTCCAGCAGTGGGATCCCATTCAGGTTCCTACCTCTCTGGCTTCCCATTGGGATCATAGGGAGCCTGAGCATCTTCCTCATCGATCTCGGAGTATTCGCTCTTGGGCCTGGAATCAAACAGCAGGGAAGGTTAGCACAGAGCCCGCGCGCTAGTGTGCTTAGCCCCACAGCGCCCAGGCGCTCAGTGGTGCTTTTGGGAGGTTGCTGTCCCCTGAGACGACTGATCCCACCTGCGCTCACTCCACAGAAAAGAGACCACTGTCCAAAGGTCCCAGCACCACTAAAAGAAAATGGTGCCTCCCCTCCTAGAAGGTCTCATAGTGAGGTTTGCTGCACTGTTGCTCCAGTGCTGCAATGGAGTTATTTCCGACAGCTGGAACGACTCCCCTGTCCCTGGTGGGACCTGCCACCTCCCTGCCTCTCTGAGCAGTGCTGGAGAAAGAGGTCAGCCCGGCTCTACGTGCAGCACTGCAGCTCCGTGCAGCTGCGCTGGTACGGTCTGACAGTGTCCTTCCAGGGAAGGGATGACGATGCCTGCAGAGACTGTGTTTATAAAGCCTGCGCTCCGTGTTTACAGAGGAATGGACTCCGCGCTATTTTCTTGCTACCGATTACTGGGCTAAAAAAACACTGGAGCACTCCAGCACTCGGTCTCTGCAGCACAGTTGAGATGGGGAGGCCTGATCGGCCAGGGGCCAGTGGAAAAAATGTCCTCTCCTGGAGCTTCAGGACTGGCTTGCCTGTACTTCGGACATCAGCTGCACCAGTGAGTTCAGCACTCCTCATGCCCTGCACTTCCACTCCCCTGTACACATCGCTACCAAAAATCACCCCAACATCAAAGAGCTGGGCTGGGCCAACACACTGTGCAGTCTGATCATTCGTAATGCCAAGTATCCTAATCTTCTCCAAGACCCTGGCTGTGTCTGTGATGCTCAGATACCTCAGAAAACAACTATTATGTAAAACCAAACCAAAAAGATAAATATCCTTGGATAGCAGAGGCATTTGTCTCTGTACTGTCTTCAGATAGATTAAGATGGACTTGGAAAGAAATACATACCATCAAGGAACAGACAGCTCCAATGGCAATCATCATTTCTTTGGGGTTTTCCAGCTTCTGCCTGTATTTTATGAAGGACTTCTCAAAAACTGTTTCCAGATACCCAACTTATTGTATAAAACACCAGCTTCATGAGGACACAGCCTAGTCTGCCATCAAAAGAATCTACATTAGCAACTGCTTTAGGCCACCCAGACCAGGAAGCTCCTCACTGCTGACATCTATGTGTTCAGCTATGCAGTTGGGGCTGTTCTCTGCAACACTGAAGTCTCCAAAAGCCCAAACTCTCCTAAGCTCACACAGTGGCATCCTGTGTCCAAAAGAAGGTAAACCTGAGCCTGCACGCATGTGTCTGTATGGCTCAAAGCAATATTCCAAAACCTACCTGCATCAATGTCGGAGAATTAACATCTAGCCTCACAATCAATCAAACCAGAGATTTATTCAGCACCAAAATGAAACCTAAAATTATTTCAAATCCCGATTTGAAATTCCAGATGAAGGAGACATTCTTGCTTCTCAAGCATCCAGTCTACGACCCAAGACAATCAACTAAGCTTGGATGCAATTTGCCTGCCACAAATCGTTCGGCTGCTTCAAAACTATTGAGTTCTACTCCCAGAACTCCTGGCAACGAAGGAGAGGCCTGAATTACCTGCGCATCAATTCTCGTGATGGGCTCCTGACTGAGGAACTTCTCAGCAGCAGCCTCCTCCTGCTCTGCACCACCTCGTCACAACCAGCCCCTTACACGGACTTTACCGTTGATGGCCTAGTCTGCAGCTGGCAGTTCCCAAAGTCCAGCTTCATGCGAAGATCATTAATGTTAAGGAAAAGCATGCCCATTTCCAAATTTCTCGCACTACCAACCAGCCCGGTTACTGCTGCAGATCCCAGAGTATCACCCTGATGAACTGCTGAGGGAACTGAACGCCTGACATCTCCTGTTCTCACCCAGACTGACTGAACCGGACTCACGAAAGTGCCCTGCAGAACCCATCAAAGTCAAGCGGGGTTTTCTCCTTCCACCCACAAAACAGGCCTGGGATTGCTGCAGGCAGATTTTTGCCCATTTTATGCATATTACAGATTCACCTGCAACTCCACCCTCTATGGCAGAGGCTTCTCAAATCTCCAGAGCGCAAACCTGCGACAGCGTCTCTGTGACAGCAGAAAACCCCGTCAGTCTGGTTGAGGTGTGAAATCTAGGGGTGAAATCTTCCCTCCAGGAAGCTCGTTCACTGATAGCTGACTTAAGCAAGGGGCAACATGAAGGACTATAGCCCACTACCTGTCCACTACTGCTTGCAGCCATTTGCGGAGTCAACCTTGGCAACGCGGGGCCCAACAGCGACATGCCTGATGCAGGAGGGAAGCCTGCTGAGCCCCTTCTGCTGCTCAGCCTTCTGTCCAGCTGCAGCTGCGCTCAAGGCTTTGTTCCTGCTTGCTCAGCCCTCGCTCCCGCGGTCCTCGCGCCGAATCCTGCTCCTGTACCGACGTCTTGCTGACCTTGAGCTCAGGCTGTCTCTACCGCCCCGCTGTTACAGCGGCATACCCCCTTCCTTCTCTAGTTCCTGCTCTCAGCTTGCACTGCTTGAAGCACCTGCTTTCTCTCTCTCTCTGCTGCTGGATCCAGCGTAGTCCATGACAGGATGTCTACTAGGTGCAGCTCAGGTATCTACTGGTGGAAAAATTCTGCTAGCTGAAGTCCTCACCCTGGCCAAAGCAGGGTAGCAGCTTCCCAAGAGCAAAACCATGCTACCTTTGGCCAAGACTCAGCACACTACCGGAGCAGAGTGATACAGCACTCTGGTCGGGGCTGGGCAGAGGAGAGGGCCAAAGAGGAAAACCCAGCATGAGCTCCAGGAGCAAGGAGACCTATGGGTGAAATCAGAGCCACACGCGGGGCCTTCCTCAACCAGGCAGGGCTTCAAAATCAACCTTGCAACCTAACCTTCCTCTCTCCGCTCTCATAGCATCCTCCTCTGTCTAGAGTGGTTCCATTCCTTCCTCAAATCTTACCCTCTACTGCACACAGCTTTTGCAGGGAAGAAAAAACATGAAGGAGTGGCACAAAAGAATGTGAAAGGGAGTGAGATAAAACTGTTTCAAGGACACTGCATGAGGAGAGACAAGGGGTGGCCACAAACCAGCCCACCTTGTGCGCAGCTACAAAGTAACTGGCTTTGGTAGCATAATATAGGAGCAGAGAATAGTCCGTGCAAGGGGATGCTCAGGATCATTTACTGGCCAAAATTATCCCTGGAGCTAAAGTGCCTTTTGGCAAATCTTTTCAAGTCCCTCCAGACTGACCCATACTTATCACAGAGGGTTAACAGCAATGAAAAAAAATACAGACACTGCAGAAACCCGAACGCTTAGGTTTAGGAGCCCTTAAATATCAGGTTGAAATTCTGAGCCATTATTACAGCTGTTGTTTTACTCGATACCCCAGGTTTTGCCTTAGGGCCACGTATCTCACCCCAAACACAGCCAGCCTGGCCCCACAGTACAGTTGAGCAGGACATACCACTCCTCTGGCTTGGGGTACACTGTGTGTCTCAACGCGTTGTCCGGGTCGTACTCAAAGGCTACGCCAGCCGTAGGGTTCCACTTGGCGTGCTCCTTGCCAAAGCCCTTCTTGGCGTAGGCTCGCAGTCGGAGCTCCTGGCCCTTCCGCAGCTTCACAATGAGGATATCTAAGGAGAAGCCCAAACGAGTTTGAGAAGGCTGCAGAGGACGAATGAGTGTGCAGGAACACACGAGGGCAAAGGCAGTAATTATTAGGGCCCAGCGAGATGTCACCAGAAGCCAGAGCTTGCTTGGATTCTTTGAGGGTCCCCAGTGTCCCCAGTGTAGCGAGGAAACATCCTGCTAAGTAAAAAGAGGGGTTGCACACATGTCCGGAGGCACAGCTCAGACCCTAAAGCCATAGCAGACAGCACAGCATTTTGCATCTTTGCTGTCCCTGAGCTCTCACAAGAGAGAGAGAAGAGATCTCTGACACAAAACATTAGCCCTGGGGATAACATTTAAGTGGCATTAAGTCTGGGTCCTGGACAAAATGCTAACCCTGTTGATGCTGGTGTCTCTCAGCTCCTCACTTTAGATGTCAGCCCCAGGTTTACGGCTGCCTTAGGGTTACATGATTAGTAAACGAAGGCAGAGTTCAAAAAGCCTGAAAGGAAAATCCATTCCCTTCTGCAGCTCTTATTCCCAGTGGAATATCACTTACCATCCTGCTCCACGTAGTCATTGGGGTCGTTGTCTCTGCTCCGAGATGTCACCTGCACAAGAGGAGAAAAGCAGATGCATTAATGGCGAGATCACCTTTTCTCCCAAGTCAAACGGCAGCTCCCTGCAAAAATGACAGAGTGCAAGAGAGCCAGCCTGGAGTGGCTTATTCACAGCGACAAATCCTATTTAATGGAAATCAAGACAATTCAGACAGCTGCAGCCACGCAAGTGATACCGCACTCCAACCAGCCTGCTGGCTTCCCAAACTGCCGTCTAGGCCCAGCGCAGCTGCTTGGTTCTGTGATGCAGTCCAGCCACTCACAGAAAGACTGCTGGAAGGTGACATGTGCTGCTCACAGCAGCACGGCTGAAGCAAGGAAGAGACAGCAGGCCGCAGCTAGGCTTTAACCAGGCGGCCACTACCAGAAGCAGCCGCCAGGCTGTGGTGAGCTCTGGGTGCAGCCTCAGAACAGGGCTCCTCCAGCTGAAAGCGTTTTAAAACACATATATCCCATGTGTGAGCCACCCCAGCCCCCATAGGAACGTAGAGAGGGGACCTGCTGACAGGCAGAGAGCATATGACACTGACCGGTATAACACGGGGGTTGTTGGAGATGAGATCGCGTGACGTGACGTGACGAGTCTGGTCTTCATTGCACCGGACATCCAGGGTAAACTCCACAGAACACTCTGGACAAAACTCATCACACGTGCAGTCCTAAGACAGACACAGGTCAAAACCTTGAGGCCAAAGCTCTCCTAGCCAGAATCAGTAACATTTCAAAGTAGATAGACACCTCCGCCCTCACCAAAGAAAGCACCAAAGACATTTTACTCTACTCACTCTGGAATACTGCATCTTATCCACAATGTCATCGCTGGTGAGTGGGATCAGGCCTGAGAAAAGAAAGCAATCAGAGACACATCCAAGTGAGACCGTGGGAGCACCTACCCTCCTATCAAAACCAGGAGAGGAATAGCAGCCACACAACAAGGGCGCTATTAGTAGTCCAGAGACAGATTTCGCCCATGTCCTGTTCCTTACTGTATGTGTTAGCCTGTCTCCCGCACTCCCCTCCTTCCTCTAACCTGCCCGGGACTCACCCAGTCTGTGTGCGATGAATTCATCATGGAGCACAGAGGAGTTGGCGTCTATCTGGACCCAGTCGATGGCTGTAAGGAGAAAAGAGAGAAGCTGAGAAAGGTGGGGAAGGTAGGAGAGCATTTAGAAAACAGAAAATGTTACAGAGACTTCAGGGAAGTTGAGACAGCATTCGCTCTACAGATTACATCCATCAGGACCAGCTAAACATCAGGTGTCATCTAAGTAAGGCAACTTGGAGGAAAAAAAAGATGGGAACAGATGAGATAGTAACTGGAGTAGCAGCATAAGGGACTGTGACCATGAACAGGCAAAATTATAAGCGAAGGCAAATACCTATAATGGGAACTTCGGCTATGAACACCCTTCGAATAGAATTCGCCACCCTGAGAGAGAGAAAGGAATAACAGTATTTAGCCACCGAGAAACACAACGCTGCAAACTCCAAAATGAATCAGCCGATCTTCAAGACAGAGACACATGAGCTCACACCGAGCTCAGCTAACGCAGGCCGCACGCACAGAGGAGCTGCGCTGACTTGGAGGCGCCGCCGAAACCTGCCCCTGAGACCAGGGCAACGCACGCGTGACCGAGACACACGCCGGCGGCACACGGAGCTGGTTAACGCGCAGCGAGCCGAGACGGACGATCCCGGCTGCGCAGGTCGCTCTGCCTCTCTCAGGCAGCACCACAAAACACGCTCGGCAGCTTCACCCCGGCAGTATTTTTCTCCCAATACCGCCAGCGCGGGGAGCCAGGGCCGAGGGGCGACGCCACGGCAGCAGCCCGGGCCCAGGGCCCTCAGGAAAGCGCCGGCGCCAGGCCGTGCCAGGCCGGCGGCCTCCCGCAGTCCCCATCGCCCGGGGCAGGGATGGAGCCGGCCGCTTGCCAACCGGCAGGGCGGCGCTG
>NW_020451003.1:16959-26394 GCF_003343035.1 Apteryx rowi | reverse complement strand
GAACCGGGGAGGGGGCGCAAACAGGGAGCCCGGGCGGCCGCGCTCGGCCGGTCCCGGAGAGGCGCCAGCGCGGGCGGCGCCGCCAGCGCGGCTCCAGCGGCGACACAAGTCCGACGGGGCGGCGCGGGGGGCGGCAGAGCCCCGCGTGCTGCCGGCCGCTGCCTCCTCACCGACGCTGGTTCAGCCCGGTCAGGTTCTTTATCTGTGGGATACGTGGAGAACGGGAAGGAAATTAAAAGGTTGAGCATCGTTAGTGCCTCCGGCAAAAGCGCTGCGCACCTATTTCCTTCCAGGCAGCCGGGAATCTTTGCTTATTCAAGGGAAGGCTCTGCCTCCACCGCCAAAACCGATCCCCGCGCACCGCATGCCCCTTTCGCGGCTCAGCTCTGGGACTAACCCATCCTCCCAGGCTGCCAGGATGAGCAGCACTTTTCAATCCGGGAGGCGGAAATTTGCGCCTCTGGGTACGAATGGCACACGCTGCAGCCTGGAAGGCACACGCGTCGGCTTCTGCTCTGCTGTGGTCTCTGCTGCTTCCAATGCCATCATGTAACACCTATTTCGGAGTATGAAAGCTGAAGTAGATGTTAAGAGTGGCTGTATTTGCTTGTGAGTTTCAAAGTTGAGACATGATGATGAAAGGTGTGATTTACGCTCAAAAGAAGAGGGTTAATGCAAAAAGGTTGGAGAAACGTTGCTCTAGAGCCACTCGGGGGAACAGCCGGATGTATCCCCAAGAGCTTTGAAAGCCCTTTCTTACTTTCTAGGTTAGTGGGTGTCAGCTTGTTTCGATTTGTGTGACTGTATATACCCAGGCACACTGAACTGAAGCCTACTGACGGTAAGCTTGTTTATCTGTTGTGAATGAACTTGGAGAGCTCAGTACCCCTGTCCCGGCTGCGGCTTTGGACTTGGGAGACCCATCCTGGTTCCTTCTCGGACTTAACACACTGATATTTTTGCACTAACCAGCTGGCTGCTACCCGTTTCCCTTCAGAAGAATGCTCTAGTGGTTTTTTGTAATTCTTCCCATTGCACAGATAAGACTAAACATCCAGTAATGGGACATAAACTTCACAGATGCAATTCATAGTGGAGCATCATATTGACACACGATGAATACTAACAAGTTGCATTTGAATTTCTTTGGTAGAGGATCCTACCGTGCTTTTGGCAAGTGTCATGGGTGTGAATGCAGAGAGAGGCTGAGAAACACTAAGCATGTGAAATGAATCCGCCATAGCTGCAGGTGGAAGGAGGTGGGAGAGATCCTCGAGAACTACAACATACAGTAGAACTGATTTCTAATTTATGTCTCAGGATTTTTCTTGTACTTGTAAGCACAAAGGAAATGTATTTCTGGCAACCAGGAAATAACTTTGATGCTATACGCAATGGGAGGCATCCAAATAAACCATCACAGTGGGCCTCGAAGCTCTTTAAAAATCATTCTTAAGTACACAAGGGATTACTTCATGTCTTACGGAAAAATGCAGCTATCTTTAATGGGAACACAGCAGCCTGGGATGCTACCAAGAATTGAATGAATTCTTTGGAAGGATATTGCAATCAAGCGAGACCACGAAAGCAACTTCTAGAGGCAGGTCATGATCATGATTGTCTGCCAGGTAGCAATTTGGCCAAAAACACTGGCAGACACCCTAACGTGGACAATGAGCTCGCCAGAGGCGACAGGAGCTTCCATTTGCATTTCAGGCAAGCCATGCCAACCCAAGCAGTCTTTTCGCAGAATGCAGATTGAGGACATAATTCTGCTATGGGTTAGGGAAAAGTGTCACCTCTTGCGTCTCCACGGGCACACAGATCTCCTGTCAAGATCTCCAATGCAGAGACTGGCAGAGGAAGAGACTGTGTTACAAGAGATGGAGAACAGTTTTATATCTTTATTCTGATCTCCTGTCTCTCATCCTGATCACTCATCCTGCAGCTGCAGCTTTATTTTTGCACCATATTACAAGTGCTTTCACCACAGAATAGCAAACTGACTCCCAACTACACAGAAAGTCATCCTTACACGTAGTTAAGTTATGAAAGAGAAATCTCTTTCTTGCTGTCCTCTAGATTTGGGAGGAAGAACATGCTGACATTAAGCGTGGAAGGGAACAGAAACAATTCTGCCCTTAAAGCCTTGCTGGTTTCAGCATTACTTACAGTAACTGCAGCTCCCATCAGTCCCTGGACAAGAGCTTCTCCGGTTGACTGTACCTAGGAGACATGAGGGGAACATGACCTCTAGCTTTCTTCTGCCATTACACCAAATACAGAGATGTGACAAACATGTTTGCTACAGGAAGGTGCTCATATAAGCCAAGCACTGCAGATTAATAATAGCCAGAGATAAGAAACAAAGAAGGGATTTCCTGGGAATATATGTCTCCTAGTTAAATGGGCCAGTATGATATAGAGAGGTGCCTGTATGTCACTTTATTAGAAAATACCTAAGCATTTATTGGTGCTGAACTGATAGCATTTATGCAGTCACCTGCAAGTAGGTAGGTACAAGGCGGTTTCTAAGCAGGCATGTGACCTGCACGATCGAAAAGCCAGCTCTGTCTGCGCATATATTACGGCAGAGGGGGACGCTGCGTATAGACCTTGCCGACAACATTACCTGCTTAGCTGTATTGCCCATGTTCATGGCATCAGCTACCCTGTTCTCCAGGAAGCGCCAAGTCTCTTCAAAGTCAGGGGATGAGTCCTGCATCATCACCAGTTCCGTGGTGTTGTAGATGCCGGTGAGCACAGCCCGACGAGTGTACCAGTTAAACTGCAAGGGTGTGAATTGAGAGAATTGACCTGAATCCTGTAAGGATGCAGACCACGAAAGCAGAGCAGAGAACAACAAGTAAAAAAAGGATAGCATCCCTCCATCATTAGCAACTGGGCAGCCCCGGGTGAAAGGAATTGCTTAGTGAACAGAGCTCTAGGACTGCACATTCACTCCTGGATCACTTGTCTCTGTGATGCAGTGGGCCACCCTCCAACAGTGACACCTGACAGCACAGCTGCTCCCGTGGCACCACACAGAGGTCACAAGTACTTGTATAAAACTGCTGAACAAAGTAGTGACAATCACCACCACCTGCTTCTGGTTGCAAGCAGGCACCTGCAGCATACAGAAAGGAATTCTCCCTTGCCCAGCTAGCCGGCTGCGTTGAGCAAGAGTTCATCTTGCCTTAAAGACTCCTATCAGGAAATACAAGGCTACAATTCTAGATCTAACCTAGTAGAAAAAATTCTATATTTAATATTGAACTTCAGCTGTAGTTTGCACCAGAAAGACCACATCTGTTGGTTCCCAGAAAGGGAACCAACAGATGACAGAAACGAACAAGACACCACAGGGAGATACACCTTTCCCAAATCCTATCATTGAAATCCCAGTATTGCCTGCTGAGCCTCTAAATGCATCAGTACACTGCTGGCAACAATGCTGTGGGATGCGTTATAACAATAGGTTACAGCAGTGCAAAGATGCACAAAACAACCCCAGAAACTCTCCTCAGTTTTTCCAGCTGCACTTGAATCATTGGCAGATAAAAATTACATATTTTTATAAAAATGGGTCTTCAACCTCATTTGCTGCTATTATGGTGGTTAAACAATCCAGGTACTTTTAAAAATACTGGCTGTTCCATTCATGATTAAAAAACACCAGAGAAATGAAACAACTGTTTGACTGAAAGCTCTACTGTTTGCACCACGACCTGCAAACTTTGATCCCTCATGTTGCCGGGTGCAGCTGGTCTCTCCCGGAGAGACGGAGACGGAATTCTTTGTGCTGATTCTCCTCCTGCTCTGAAAAGCACATGAAGGGGTCCCCAAGGCAAGGGTGTAAAGTCTACCTAGCTCCTGGCTTTCTGAAGAGGGCTCTACTGCAAGTGACATTAAACCCCTTTACTGGGAAAAGAGGGAGTGCAATCAGTATTGCAGCTCACCAAGAAAACTCTTGCATATCAATCAGAAGGTGCAAATAAAAGGTTAAAAAAAAAAAGGCTTAAGAACCTCTTCTGTTGCTTGAGTCAGTGAGGAGACTTCAGGAACGGCTCAGTGCAGGCACTGACTCTGATGTGTCACTGCGACTTTCATAACCCATAAGGGACTTGCAGTTCCTGATGCAATCACGACCTTTCAGTTCTTTTCTGGCTTATTCCTTTAATTTTTCCATCATCTTATTTATTTTTCACTGCAGTAGCTTCTCTTTTATACTCACATAAAAGAAGTTTATTAAAGTAGTTTGTTAAAATAGTTCATTTAGTTTTTCCCATCTCTCCCTACATCTATATGAATTAAAATAATTTATTAATTGCTTTAATTAAGGTTATAATTTTCTTTTATTTCCTGCCAGAAAGATGAAAGCTTTAATAAGCTACTGGTATTTTTAGGTAGATTCTTTAAAGCTTTTCAAGTAAAATCATTAAATGCTATTGCTGGTGGAAGAGACAGCTGCTTCAACAGAGATATATTTCTTGCTAATTGAATAGTGTATCAACTTTTTAGTCACTAATTCAAAATTTCAGCAATTTTGTCTGGGTTCTAAAAAAGAAGCGCTTACAAATACGTCTAGGAAAGTAGGTGCTTTTAATTTGCCTAAAAAGTGATTTCCATTGGCTCCTAAGCCTCTTTGGAAATTAGAATATAGCTTCTGAAGCCCCGCAGGCGCTTCAGAAAACGTCGTCCCCGTTCAACATTTCAAGAGAGACACAGGCCAGTGCCTATTTCAATCCTTCGCTTTGCTGACGTGCAGAGCCCTAACCAGCCCAGCAGAAAGACTTACATCTGTGGACTGGTCTCCAGCGTAGTGCCATATATCATCAATCATGCTGGTGAGGAGGTTGAAGCCGGAAGGGATGTTATGTGGGAGCAGCAGGATGCTCAGAGCCTGAGAAGGACATAGACAGATAAATGGAAGAGTCAAAGAGAGAAGGACGTAGCATCAAACAAAGCAACATTTCTTTGCTCTGGTATCTTTTCCCTATTGCGACTGACTTGCCTGCTTCTCCCATGGCAAGTCCTCCAAGGTCCGTTCAGCTGGCACTGGTCTTTCCAAGAAGCAAGTTTTGTGAGGAATGTACAGTGCGGCAGCTGAGCTCACAACTCGGCACATACCGGAGCCCGAGCTCTCTGCTCAGCTCGGATGCCATGTGTTGGCTCTCCTGAGCTGCCTCTCCAGGCATGGAAACCCAGCACAGGCTGAGCTGACTCACACTTGTGCTGCGTCCCTACGGGCAGGGAATCAAATCGCTTGGTTCTCCGGATTCGACTTTGAACTCAAACCCAGCTACCAAGGGCAGAATAGATATAGCCATGATGGCCCTACTGAGATCTCGTAGCCTTTTAAGAATGTAATAACACGTATGTCAGCAAGAGTCACAAACCAACCACATCCCTGACAAAGTTATGCTAACAAAGGTGTGAATCCTCCCTTCTCTCTCCCCAGGAAGCGCCGGAGTCAGCTGTCCAGAGACCAGCGATGGTTAAATTGGCCAACAAAGGTTAACTTTGTAGCAACCTCTTTGCTCAATGGAAACACTTTATTTTTTACTATGGCACAATTCCCTTCTGACCCTGGGAAGAACGGCTTGAGAATTAAATCTGAATTTGGAGCAAGAACCCTCTCAGTTTATAGAGCTACCCTCCTCAGATTGTCAAGAGTTGCTCACTCACACGCTAGGCAGGGCAGTTTCTTGCAGCAAAGCAGTAGTTCTGCATTTCCAAGTTTCAGGCGATACCAGTGCAGCTGCAACAGCGTTGCAAGGAGCCTAACTTGCAACAATGCTTCAAGTACAACTAAGTGGAGACACAGGTTATCCCCTGCGGATCCCAGGTGGGTGGAGTGAACAACAGAGAGGTTTGCCTTTCGGGAACTGCAAGAAATAGTGTTGTTCCAAAGACACCTTTAATTGCCTCCTTCCAAGGGTGCTCTCCTCTTGGAAGCTACAAATCATTTGAAACACCTACCGCAGATTTCATTTACAGCCTTGAACCAGTCTGGTGCAGAGACTGGGTTAAAGGCCACAGGATGTTTAAAATACAGACAAGAAAGACAATCCTTATACTCATTTTATACCTGGGGCCACTTCTCAATATATGGAATCAGCATCCTTAGTCTGGCTTCCAGAGCATCTCTCAGGAACTGATCTGTAGCCTTCTTTCTGGAAGAGGAAAAAATGCAAATATGAAGAATATCTAAGCTAAACTCAATTCTGAACTTGAAAAAAAAAAATCAACCTCTGTCCTGCTTCAGCATTAGAGATACAAACTGTTATGTATCCTTCCTACCTCTGGTCCAACTCTGTGTCAAAGAAGGTAGGTTTATTTGGATAAGTTACACTTTTACTTAAGTATCTGTCTCCTGGATAACCCCTCTATTTATCCAATCCCAAATACTTGTGTGCCAAGGAAGGTGTCTTTTCATACCCAGCACTCACTCTGTTTCGCCCAGCTGCACTAGTTTTTGCTCCTGCTCCAGCAGCTCAGCGAGCTTGGTGTTGCACTGAGACACAAAGTGCAGGATCAGTTCACTGCCATCACTGTGAAACATCCCTGCCGCAGCAACGGAGAGACCCAGGGTCTGCAGGGAAAAGGAAAGGAGGATAGACCAGGTCATACATTACCAAGCAGGATCCAGCTAGGAAATATTTTGTATTTATTTTGTATATGATGCTATGTAAATTTAAACAGAACAATACTGCATTAAAAAGCTCTTTGTGTACATGTGTTCCTCTCTTTAGGATCACTACTGTACGTTGTGCCTTAGTTTAACTTTGACAGCGTTATCTTGTAGTAGCTGGGATTCGTTTCTGCCCAGTCTCATTTGCTGGTATAACCACCCTGACTAGGGTGCGTTGCCCAAGAGTATGTGGGGGAAGCATGCAGGCCTGGCTGTCTTTGAACGTCAGCTCCGTCCAGTTTTCAACTGGTTCTTCGCTTCTCTCCCCGCATACCTTGGCTCCCTCTGCAATGGCTTCCGCGGTCCAGCCATGTTCAGGCACAAACTCCAGCGCTGCTGTGAGGATTCGATGCTGCAGCTGCTCCTCGCTCTCATAGTCCTCAGACTCCTGGCCGCCCTGGCCAGTGTAACTATGAGAAGGTATTGTTACAGTGAGGGGAACGTCACCATCAAACGTCAGCAACCTGGACTCTACCGTTCATTCACTGCCACCGCTGTGTGCAGACACACTTCAAGATCTGCTCGTTTAGTACAAAATCCCACCTCTTCCTCCAAAATCCTACCATTCCGGAAAAAGGATTCTTAATCAACCTTTGTCATAAGGGGAAAAGATAGAAATAAGGGAGGTCTCGATCGAGATGGTTATCTGGAGACTGATCAGGCTCAGATATCAACCTCCTTTAAAAAAAAAAAAAACTATGCTAACTATAAGTTTTTCTAATGGCCTTTAAATTTACGGACAGATGGACAACATAACTGTAAATTTACAGAAAAAAATCCAGAAGTGAAGGCTCGTGCTTTGCAGGCTACAGAGGTTCCTTCCTGAAAGCAAGTCCCACCTTGACTCTGCGATGGCCAGTGGAATTTGCACTGTCAGAGCAAATCAGATCTCCAGCTGCTGAAGTTTGACGCTCTGGATTAACTCTGGATCTCGCTGTCTTTGAGCAGACATGAGTTTCAGCAGAGCAAGGCCTTCCAATCCCACTGTTGACAGGAGAGCACTAAAAAAGAGCTAAATAAGTTACCTGGGGCGAGGGCCCTGAGGTTCCTGCTCAGGCTGGTGATCTGTAGGATGGGAATCAAACTGCTGCTGAGAGGAAGATGCTGATGGCTCCTTCTTGTGCTCATCCAAGACTCTCCTGAGCACAGCTGAGGCGTGGAAGGCGCACTGGGGTGGGTAGAGCTGGCACCTGACCACTGAAATGGAAACGAGAGAGTCAGACGTCTCCTTCAAACAAGAGAAAAGCATGGGAACGTAAGGGGAAGAAGAGAGCTGTGGCAAATACTGCTGAAAGACCCAGAAAATTCTGGAGGGAGACAGTATTTCTCTACTTCGGAGAAAAACCCCTCCCAGCTGAGGATGACATTTACTTGATGAAAATAAAGAGAACGCGTTTTGTGAGAAAGAGACCCCTGCAGACAGCACTGCTTCCACAGCAAGGACTTTCACAGTCTTGCACTGGCGACCGTGCAAACAAGCATTTATCAGAGTCCTGCACAGCCTCTCCTTTTTGGTCCTTTTGGGTCCACAGATCAGTTGGAAGTGTCGACCACTGAGCCCGGGACAAGGGATGAGTGATACTCAGGAGAGACAGCAGTCTTAACAGATACAACGTGCTGATCACTGTGTCGAGTTCTAAGATGACTCAAAGACAACACGTCTTTCAATCATGGCTATTCTATGAGAATTTTTAATTTAACTGCCTTGAGGTTTTGTTTTTTAATAAGCTCAGGTTGCATATATCTTAAAGGGACAAACCTGCTCTTAAAAAGCACTCAACCCTAAGTCCTGGGTTTACTGACAACCCATTTTCCTTTGCAAACTCACAGGAAACCAATCTCTTACTTCAGTTTTCCGGTAAATGTTCCACAGTGATGAAAAAAAGAACGAATAAGCCGGCCAGCTGTTTTACTGAATTCCTTTGCCAGCTATTCTGAGAGTCGTGTCAAGCCGTACGCGGCGGAAAGAATGTGCAGGGCTTGTTATGTAAGTGCTAGAGCGGGAACTAGACTCAGACATTAAACCCGCACGCGGCTGAAAAGGAAAGCTAGCTAAATTGTCATGTAATATTTATATGCAGATCAATGATTTTTCTGACGGACACACCAGTCCAATTTCTCTTGATCAAAAGAGGGGGTTGATTTTTGCTGGACTGACTGTGCTGGACTGAATAGCGCCGGCTTGCAAACGCCAGAAATGCTGTTAGCCTTTTTTTCGTCCCATAAGCAAGTTTTAACATTTTCGACTGGCTGCGCTTGGCTCAGAAAGAACAGTCTCTGCGCACAGCGCAGCCCAGAGATCCTGCAAGTTCACTCTCCGGGGAAAGCCTTATGTATACAGCACGGGACAGTTTTACTCAGGGTGTAGAAAGGTTTAACGGGCCAATCTGCTGACCATCAAAAACGAGTTTCTTTACATCTTAACCGTAGCTAGCACGTTTTAAAAGCAGGCCTATGCAATATCCTTCATCCGACCGCTTCATTTTCCAGAAGAGACCGTTATCAGTAAGGTCATTTGCCTCCGAGCTTCCTAACTATTGCCCTGTCATGTGGAGAGCCGGTAAGGAAGGGCTCGCCCTCGTTGTCCACGTGGACTCCAGGGCAAAACTGTTACCGGCTCCCAGGCCGAGGCCTGCACCCCTGCGCCGTGCCAAGCGTCCAGCGCCTCGCCAGCACGGCCAAAGCCGGAGCCGAGCCAGGCGGCTGCCTGCGCCCCGACCCCAAGGCCGGCCCGCCGTGGC
>NW_020451003.1:4423-16564 GCF_003343035.1 Apteryx rowi | reverse complement strand
GAGAGCGATGACGTCGCGGGGGGCGGGCTGCGCCGCGGGGTGACGCTGTCAGACGGAGCCGAGCGGAGCCGCGTGCGTCGCTGAGGTGAGCGGGGCCGGGGCCGGGGCCGGGGCTGGGCGGGGGGCGCCTGTCCGCAGCGGCACCGCCCGGCGCCCTCCGGCAAACCCCTGCGTTTCCTCCCACCCCCGGGGCGGGTTGCGGTGCGGCCCGTAGTCTGCTTTTTCCCCTTGAGAAAGCCCTGCCGAGGCCTCGCCTCGCCGCTGCGGGGGAGGGGTGGGGGGCGGGGAAGGGGCCTCTTGGCCGTTTCCTCTCAAACCAAGCCGCGGCAGCCCGAACTGCCCCCTCCGCCGCCGTGCTCGGCGCCCCCGCACGGTTTGTGCGGGCCGGGGCGCTGCTGTGTCTGCCCGCCGCCTCCCTTTGGCGGTCGGCGACAGCTCGTGTCCTTGGAGGAAGGAGCGGCTCGGTGCTGCCGGCAGTTTCGGGCTCCCCCGAGGCGCCGATGTGGCCGCTCTTAGGCGGTAAAATCTGCTCAGGTTCCTTGCTGAGGAACATGGCTAGTTACATCTTCAGAGAGATAGTTAGAGCTTCAAAGGAGAGCTCCTTGCCGCTCCCAGCAGTCTCTGAAGCTTTAATCTACCGTAACCACCATGTTGGGAAGGTCAAGCAGCCTGGGATCAAAGACTATACCTTTGTCTGAAGCAACGGTTGGGAGACCTGCGCTTGGACAGGAGCCCTTCGGGAATGAGAGGCTCCAAGGCCTGTCATGGCCATGTAGCTGCTGTGGCTGAAGTCAAAGAAATAACCTTGATAGTGTTTGTCACATCATTGTGCAACTCCTGGGCGCGTTAGCTGCTTGTCAGACTAGCAAGAAGCGAAACCCAGTGACTTATCTACTGTTCATGTCTCTTGTCTCAAAATGAACTGGAGTATTTCCGGTTTTTCTTGACAAACTGTTTTTTTTTTATTACCATTTATTCAAATGCTTGCTTTTCATCCCAGCTTCATGTAGCTCATTCCAAATCCCTACAAACTGTTTCTGCCTCCGTGGCTTAGAGATTTAGGCCTCCCTTTCTGCATGAGGGAATGTATTTAAAATATTCGGCATCTGTAGGTCCAGTTTAGTTGTTGCCTGCCGCGCTGAACTGAGTCTTAGGTCGCTAGGAGCTTCTCGATTTGCATCACAAGACGCTGAGCGCTCAGAACACTAGTTTGCAGTTTTGATGTGCTGTACAGGGTATCTTGGAGAACAGAAGATTTGTTAAGCTATCAAAGCTGGAAACCTCCAATATTGTTTAAAACTCTTTCCTCGCCCTATTTTTGGGAGTAAGAGTCCTGAGCCTCAAGGGCTGTTAAACGTATGTGAAATTAAGATAAGGACCTCCCCTTCCAGCATACTGTCTACCCAGTCCTAGGGCCACCTCCCTGATGTGGCACGAAGGAACTTAATTGTAACTGGCAAGAATCCTGCTTGCTTGTGATAAAAGAAAGTTATTCATGGTGACAAAGCCAAACGTTGTGATGGTTTAGCAAGCCAGGTCATTGTATTTTAAAGCTGGAGATGTTTAAAAGAACAAAGAGAGTGTAGGCTGGTACACAGAACCTTGCATTTTAAATAATATTGGAAGTTATGGGGGCAAAAATATTCCCCCATGGCCCCGTTGAGAATTTAACTTGTGCGTGTCTGTCATTCCTAGCTGTTACACTAACTGAAGGCTGATTATAACATCATGTCCTTGAGGACTCCAGTAGTTTCCTAATTTCTTTTGATTATGTTTCAAGGGATTGATGCAGAGTGGTATTGTTGTTTATATAGTTTGGGCTCTGACTGAAATCACTTTCCTTATACTGTGCTGACATTATGTTTGGGACCTACTGGGATATCTTACTTGTGAGGCTGCCTTGAAAGGTTGCAACTTGATATTGCAAGGGGAAGACCCAACTATGGAACGCCAGGATGCACAGTGCTTCCAGTAGATATCCGGGATGCCCCGTGTTGATACGGTTTGTGCTAAAGACCTTACATATAACAGGCTCTTCCAAAGCAAGCATGTAGCTCGCATCTAATTGGAAGAAGCAGTGTGCAACTAGCATGTTCTGCAGTGCTCTCTGTTCCCCATGGTTGTGTTAAATTACATAGGAAGTAGATTGGACTGGATGTGTGAAATAAAAGAGGCTAGGTAATCCGTTCAGTGGTCAGCACAGGTGACTTTTGTTTCAGTACTCTGTGCTTCTATAAGTACAGGTGACTGCATGCTAAGCTATATAAACGATACCTTTGTAATGCAGATTTTCTTTGGACTTTGGTCTTTTCTCAAGACTGTCATATGTCACCGTTTCTCATGTACGGTGGAAATGTACACCCACTGGGTCATGTTCAGAGCAGAAGGGGCAAGCTAGTGCTTAATGTCAAGTAGTTGTCACTAGTCTGGAATTCTAGAAATCCTGTATAAATCTTTATTTAAATCTTTAAGGAAAGTAGGTAAGTGTTTTGTTTTGTTTTTAAACAAAGCTTGCAGTCTCCCTGAGAAACAGGCCTTCTAACTGGACAGCAACTGAATTACGCTCTTAAATGTAGACATTTCTTAACGCTGCATTAACACTCAGCTTGTGGGAACTCTGTGCTGCTTGTCTCCTGAAAATAATCCCATTTATTACAAGAAGGCAATGCTCTGTGGATTAAGTCACACTCCATGGAGGTCTTCTGGTGTTCTTGGCACTTAGCCTTCTTCACAGAATCGCAGAATAGTTGGTGTTGGGAGGCACCTCTGGAGATCATCTGGTCCAAACCCCTTCTCAAGCACGGTCCTCTAGAGCAGGTTACCCAGGACCGCATCCAGTCAGGTTTTCAATATCTCCGAGGATGGAGACTCCACAGCCCCTCTGGGCAACCTGTTCCAGTGTTCAACCACCCCCACAGTAAAAGCATTTTCTTGTGCTCAGTTGGAATTTCCTGTGTTTCGGTTTGTGCCCGTTGCCTCTCATTCCTGTCACTGAGAAGAGTCTGGTCCCATCCTCTTGACATCCTCCCATCAGATATTTATACACATTGATAAGTTCCCTCAGAGCCTTCTCCAGCCTAAACAGTCCCAGCTCTCTCAGCCTCTCCTCATCTAAGAGGAGCTCCAGTCCCTTAATCACCTTGTCTCATTCTTGTCCTTCTCTCCCTCACCACCCCTTCTGCTATCTCTCCCTGCCAGGTTTGGTGCTGCTGCAGAGATGGGCGAGTACGGAATTGTACCTGGCCAGCGTGTGGCCATCGTCTGGGACACCTCCTCGCCAGTTGAGGCGCTGAAGGATTTGGTGGATAGAATTCAGGCACTGGTGGGAGCTGATGTCCGTGTGTCCGTGGAAAACATTAACCAACTGTCTCAGTGTAAGAATGATCTTATTTTTTTCACTACTCTAAATGAAAAGGGTATTTTATTCTATGAGCTGCCCTGGTTTGTAGATAGGCATTCGGAATAATATCGGTAACTAACTCTTACCACTGGCAATACAGCAAAGAAGGTGATTCACCCTCCTCATGCTTCTCATGACTAGTGTCTTTAATCAACTATCGCTGTTGTGCACAAGCATGAGAGATGTGGAAAGGGGGTGAAACGGATGTATTAAGCAAGGGGTGTGTGTGTGTATGTATTTAAAATTGTATCACCTTATATCTTCATCTCTCGTTCTTTTTAGCGGCTCATGGGGAGTCCAGTTTCGATGTAATTCTCTCTGGCATGGTGCCAGGTAGTACAGTGCAGCACAGCGCAGATGTACTGGCAGAAATAGCTCGGATACTTAAGCCAGGGGGCCGTGTCCTCCTGAAAGAACCGGTGGTTACAGAATCAGGTGAGAGAATCTGCACCAGTTCTGCTTTCAAACTAACCAAAGAAATTCTTGTGAGGATTAGGCTGAAATGAGAGGAGCAGGAACCCTGACTGACATTCAAAGTAAAGACTTCCGTTCTCCTCGCACACTAACCTGAATAGCAGGGTTTTTATCCTGTGTTCAAGTTGGTAGCCATCCAAGATGTCTACAAGGATTCTTCTTCTATCGAAAGTGCAGAATAGGCTTGTTCCTAAACCACACCGAAAAGTTCAATGGACATTGGTCTTCTGCTAGAACTTGAAGAGTTAAATATTACTACAGGTGTCACATTTTTGAAGAGCTTCTGACGTGACTTTGAAAATAGGTGTCCTGAGAAAAGTACTGTGCCTTTAGATGTAATGAGTTAGCAATAAATGCTGAGAGAGACTGTCCCAGAAGTCAGCTGAGAATCTGTTATCCAGAAAAGGTAGAAATGTTTGGACTAAGTCTTAAGAGTGAAGCCAGAGCACCTGCAGGTGTTTCATGGGACAACTGGAGGAATACACTAGGAGGTGGATACAAGATTATTTCTCTGTCTTAGGCTTGACCTACCTTCAAACCTTGTTGGCGTAGTGAGTTGGTTCAGGCTGGAAGGAGGAAATAACTCCCGGCCTGATAAGAATAGAAGCATCCGTGCTGACTGTGGTTTTTGTTGGCATAATCTACAGTGCTGAAAATGGTGATTTAACTGGCAGCAGAAAACTCCTCCTTGAGGTTAGGAGGATTTGCCAATGTACTGAAACTGGTAGTGGCTCTGCAGTGCTGGCAGTACCTTACAGGGGGAACATTTCTGGGAAACAAAAAAGACCAGGCAAAGTCAGGAGTAGATGGGTTTCTTGTTTCCAAAGTCCTATCTGGCAGGCAGAAATTTGGTGGACTTGGAATAAAGTGCAAGTGGGACTAGTGTGAGAAGGTGGGTGAATTTTTTTCAGTGCTATTTTGTGCCCAGGGGAAGAGGCCTGTTATGAGTTTATGATTAAATAGTGACTAATAACTTTTGTCTCCTAGAATTAGCTCTTGAATGTTATGTTTCTGAATAAAATGTTCATGTAGGAGTTCATGTTTTGAAAACTTCATGAGTTATTCATTTTAATATG
Organism: Apteryx rowi; assembly: GCF_003343035.1. Classification (NCBI taxonomy): domain Eukaryota; kingdom Metazoa; phylum Chordata; class Aves; order Apterygiformes; family Apterygidae; genus Apteryx; species Apteryx rowi. Next base: position 11,614 of record NW_020451003.1, on the reverse strand, counting down.
TTAAAATGTTTTTGGGAGGGAGGTTTTTTTTTTTTAAATGGGTGTTAATAGGATTCGGGAAGGTTTTGGCATATACAGAACAGATGCAGAGCTAGAACTAGCTTTGTAACCTCAGGCCATTATTCTAATGAACAAGCTGCTGACTCTCTATTCTGGTTTGTTCCTGCTATGAACTGGAGAGGGCCCATTTTAAACCAAGGTTTGGCTTGGGTGCTTCCTTACAAAGCTCTTGCTCTTCCGTGTTTCAAGCACCACGTCTGTTTCTCAGTGACCTCTAGTCTTATTCTTCCCTCCTCTTACCTCCTGCTTTTGTGTCTTCCAGAAAGCAGCAAAATCAAGACAGCAGCCAAACTCCCCACAGCTCTGACTCTCTCTGGGCTGGTGGAAGTGAAGGAGGTATGTGTGTACTAACTGCATCAAGAAACTCCCTCATGCTGTTATCCTGAAAAGTAGATCAGGGATTTCTGAAAGACTTGCTAGGTATTAGCTCTTTAGCCACCCAGGTTTGCTGTAAATATACGTGAACGCTGCCTGCCGTAAAAACGTACTGCAAAGATGATGTTTTTCTTTAGAGTTGAAAGTTAAAAGGGACCTGTCGCTTATCGTGACCGCTGTCTGGCATCATGCTGAACAGCTCTTTCCGTTACACTGCAGCTGGGCCTGACTGAACCTCCTGCTTTGGGGGATGAGTAGCCAGAGCCGAAGGGAGCCAGTCACAGCTATTCAAAGCGGTTCTGGACTGGGCACTGAAATAAGGTGGTTCTGCCTGAGGTTAACCCAAGATCTTGCGTTGCAGCTGCAAAAGGAACCTCTGACCCCAGAGGAGGCCCAGTCGGTCCGAGAGCGTTTGGGTTACCAAGGCAATGACCTTCTCATCGTTCAGCTAGAAGGCAGGAAACCAAACTTCGAAGTGGGATCCTCAAGTCAGCTCAAACTTTCCTTTGCCAAGAAGCCTGGTCCTTCAGGTAAGAAGTGGTGAATGTCTGGATTGCCTGCCTCTCAATGACAAGCATCTCTTGAAATAGTGAGACAGCTCTGGGGTAGGGAGTGCTACAGTCAGAAGTACAAACTTACAGGGTGGGGCTTTCCGGAGTTGTTTGAATTCCATTTATTGGGAGTAGATGGGACAGTGGCTGGAGTAACTACTGTCTCTTTCTTTGTTTTGGCTCCAGGAAAGCCCTCTGTGGATCCGGCTACTGCTAAGCTGTGGACTCTCTCTGCCAATGATATGAATGATGAAGAGATGGTATCTATATTTATTTGTGAGGCTTTGCTGTTGCTCCCTCTCCCTTCTGTTCTTTCCTACTCTAAATAGTTTCAGCTGTGCCACTTGGCAAGCTTTACAACTTGAGAGGTAGAACAACAGCCCTAGGGCAAAATTTCTCTGCTACTGTATGAGGTCTTGGGTGCCCAGAGGTGCAGCGAGTGTGGAGAGGAGACGTAGATAAGAGGGCAGGGCTGCAGCACTTTAAAGTTAATGCTATTCAGATAGTACCATTTCTTTGAACATAATGCAGCAACATCATTACATACTGACGAGTCCCTTTCCTGGGTTGTGTCTTCCATGGTGCGTTTCCAGGATCTTCTGGACTCAGATGAGCTGTTGGATTCAGAAGACTTGAAGAAGCCAGATCCATCATCCCTCAGAGCTCCGTCTTGCAAAGAAATGGGCAAGAAGAAAGCCTGCAAGAACTGGTCAGTGTTGGGATTAGCCTATTGGTGAATCTCTTAACTGTAATATTGAACCCTTACAGTTGCACCATTTTAAAAAAGACTGTAGGCACTTTCTGTTCTTCAAAGCATGGTTCATTTGGTTTGTATCTGTTTTTATCTTAGCAATCTGAATGCAAGTCCAAATACAATAAGATTTGTTTAAGGTACTAAATTTAGAAATGCTGGCCAGGTGAAGTTGCTTTGCCTGACTCTTAAAGTGTCCAGCATCTTAAGTGCCCTTTGAAGACCTTAGAGCTTGCTTTATTTGAAGAGTTGTGGAGGTTTAACAATATCAGTCTAAACATCCACTAAATTTAACTAAAAACCAAAACACTTTTGATTAATCAGTTCATGTTAAAAGTTAGTCCAGCTACAGAAAGGTAATTCTAAACGCATCTTCCTCTCACCGTTTGGCCAGCTGCACTGAAACTGCTAGAAATTACTGCACTGATACCGTGAACAGTCTTGGGGGTAGAGGGTGGCTGCACAATTTGTACAGCCTTCACTAAAATCCTGCTTCTTTCTCAGATTTCCGGAAGAAATAGCCCACGTAGGTTTAAAAAGATCACCAAGTACTTTAGAGTCATTTTTCCACTTGGTTTCAACCAGAGGAATGTGCTTCAGCACTTGGTTTTTAGAAAACATGTCGTCAGAGAATGTGAAATTCCCAGGATCAGCTGTGTCCTGCGACAGAGTGAGGGCTGTTACCTGTTGTGTGTGAGCAGGGCCAGACCAGGTTTTGGTGACCCATAACCTTTAAGCCGAAAGATGCAGGTGATTTCTTTGTTTTCTACAGCACGTGTGGCCTGGCTGAAGAGCTGGAACAGGAGAAGAAGAGCTCACAACCCAAATCTGCCTGTGGAAATGTAAATGATGGCTTTTTGTTCTATACTGTGGTTTGTACCGCACAATCTGTGTCTAAGAACTATCTTCTTGAGTGACCGCTCCCTAAACTGGCTTTCTGTTTTCAAACGCTGCCCGTGCAGATTCTGCACAGCTGCTTGTCCTGCTTGTCTTGGCTCTTAAAACAGCCTGCTGCCCTGCGCCCGCGTGCTGTCTGTGAGAGCACGCCACCACCCATGCAGGAGTCAGTGAACAGTGAACCTTTACCTACCTGCTGGCACGCTAATCAGCGATTTGCTCGTTAAAGATCGCCTTACGGGAGCGCGGGGGGACTTGGTGGTGGCTAGGGAGCTGCTGAAGCGCAGCGCGCAGCAGCAGCGCCTGGGTGAGGCCGCCCTCCTGTGGGGCTGGGGTGGAAACTGGCTTCTTCCGTGTGCGTGCAGGGCCCTGCGCAGTTCTGCTAACTGACCTCAAGTGTGTGTTGAGGGGAGGCAGAAGGGATAAACCATATCACGGTGGGAGAGAACTGAAAATTGCCCCTGGTTTTTGATTTAATGGAAGGTGCTTTTCCTTCTCTTGCCAGTGCTACCTGGGAGATGCGTTCCGCTGTGCCAGCTGCCCTTACCTGGGGATGCCAGCATTCAAACCTGGAGAGAAGATTCTTCTGAAAGAGAACCAGCTGCACGATGCCTAACAGAAAGACGTTTCTGGGTGTCCTGCAAAGGACTCCTCTGCTTTTCCATCAGTCTGAGTTGCAGAGCTTCTTCCAGTCCTCTTCATCCTCTCAAATTCATGCTCTCCAGCCAATACTCCTCATGAGGAGGGACACTGTGGGCACTGACACTGCTGTGAGCTCATCAGATGTAACCAACCTTGGGGTATCTGATCATCTTTGGTGACAGGTGGTCTTGTATGTGTTAGACTTCTTGATGTTACTCCTTGTTTTAGGTGGCTTGACTTGATATTGAGACGCTGTCCATCGCAGCATGTCCCACTAGGAGAGGGAAGTGGAATTGAGTGTCAAGCTGACCTTATGGGTGCGTGGCAGGAGCCTCGTTGGTGCTTCCCCTAGCCCGCAGCGTACCGCTCCTTGCCACATTTATCCCTGGTGAATCAGCAGCTCCGGCTTAGCTTTCAAGGTGACACTGGGCTCCTGCGCTCTTGGAAATTTGAACCTGCGGTTCCTTACCACGTGAAGGTGGCTCAGCAGCTCCTGTTGTAAGTCAGGAGTAGTAAGTACACCTAGCGATGTACGATGTAACGGGGAGCTCCTTTGCAAAGTTTGGCAGGCGTGGTGAATTTCCAAGCGTTTTGGGAGCCTGCCGATGATTCCCCCCTCCCTATTTCCATCAAAGTGAAAAAGATTAACTGGGACTGAGAAACCTCCTGCCCTTAAGGCAGGGAGTGGATTAAACAGGATCCCTGCGTTGTTCCCCCACACCTTTCCATCCGGCATGAACTGGTAGCACAAGGGTAATCTAAGACTGTCACCTCTTTTGGTGGTTACCAGCTGAGTTACCCACAGTGTCCGATAAGTGAGAACATAGCAATAACTTAATTTCTGGATGATCTGTGGTCACTCTCTGCTTCCTCTCCATGAGATACTGACAGCTCTTTATTTATTTGCATAATTACTGCTAGTGAAGCATCCACGCGGGTGCGGGATGAGGGAGCTGTTCTTCTTCTGTGCCAGCCTTTCTCCTCTCCAGGGAAGGAAAGGTGGGAAACCCAAATCCAGCGTCTTGTAAAGGGATTGCTCTGTTTGGAGCCGCTGCTCTACAGAGCGTGACTTCTTGTCGCTATGCTGCCTGAGTTGCGCAACAAACTCACGCAGGGAGTTGGGATGAAAGGCTCAGTTCTTAAAATAAATGTGACCAACAGTAAAGCATCTGTTTTAAAGCTGGTGTTAGTGGCATTCGAAACGTACGTCTCCTTTTACTCAGTCTCATTTAATTTGAGCTTGGGTCTGTTTGTGATTCCTGGAACTGTTAAAGAGTTGGGTCACGCAATACATCTTGGAATTCTCCTGTAAAAATTGTTCCGCTGAAAGCATTCGAATGTGTGGTACCCATTAGAAAGAATAGAATCAAGATGTCTAGATTCACTTTTTTTAAATTCAGTATTAATTCCAGAAAGAGGCTTTCTCGTCGTTAAGAGAACAAAGCTTGCAGGGAGAGGAACGAGTGTGCAGGAGACCTCAAGGTGTGGAAGGTACCCTGTGTGGATCAAGGGGAAGACACTGCCGTGCCGTACTTGGTACTTAGGAGCCGGAGGTGAACACGAGGGACTGGCAGGCTACGGTGACTTCCCGAGTGCTTGTAAATACAAGGGCAGTGTTGTTGGCTACCCCCTGGCAAGAGCACGGCTCTCCTGGAACCCTTTCCTCATCCTGCTCCTGGATCCTTGGCTCTGTTGTCAGCACTAGCAATTCCCGTGGAGACGCTGATCTCGTGATAAATGTGTCCCACGAAGCTGTTAGTGCTCCCATCTCGTGATCAAACGAAATGGGTAAAAACCTCCATGCACCTTTATCCTTTTTTTTTTTTCCTTCCCCCCCCCAATTTTACTGGCAGCTGAAGATAGGATCTCCGCTGTGGTCAAGAGAAATGGAGCTGGAGCTGGAAAAGCAGGTGTCACCTTTTCATGGAGGAGAGTGATGTAAGACATCAAGGGGTGCAGAAAAGGAACTGGCTGGGATTCTTTTTTTCTTTTGGTAATTAAAAAGAGTGAAACCAGGATGGCGGTTTACCCGATACCAACAAGGCTGGGATTTTCGTTTACATGTTTACATGCAGGGTGTGAACTTAGCTGGAATTTGGGGTTGGGACAAAGACACCTTCGGCGGTGGAGGCTTCTGCATTGCTCAGCAGACCACAGCCTTCCTCCAAGGCCAGGGCGGCCAGTTGGTCAGTGGAAGCATGTTAAAGCAGAGACGTTAAGGCATTTGCCAGTTCAGTGTGGCTAAACTGGTGGTCCTGGGTAGAAGTGTCGGAGTTTGCAACGGTGTATAGGCCCCAAAGTTTGGGAGCTGAAGTCCTCTTTCCTGGAGCAGGAGGAGGGCAGTGCCCTTTCTAGAGACAGAACTGCTCGGTGCCTGGATTAAATGAGATGGATGTTTCCATGTGAGAGGTCCTAGGTAAAGGTAGTCCTTAGGCTGAGTTCTGCTTTCCCTTCAGGAGTAAATGAGATGAGGGAGGAGGAGGTGGCAGAGGCTTTTGTTTCATGATGATTCACTCAAGTGGAATTTAAACAAGCTGGAAGCACTTGCAGATACTGCTGAGTTCAGTTAATCATGGTTTGGGCTGTATAATCTTGTTTTCCTCTTTAAATAGTGTCATTTGCTCTTTTTGCTGTGTGAGAGGCCCTCAAACAGGGATGGACTTTGGCCATGGAACATCATCCGGGTGGGAATATGCTACTATCAAGCTGGGTTTGATGGATATTTATCCTTTTAGCCCCCTTCCTTTGCTAGTCAGGGTCTGCTACAGGCTCCAGGCACAGTGTCTGCCCTCTCCTTGTCCTTCCAACCTAGTCCTGATCTCCGGCCACCCACTGTGCGTCTGGGAGTGTGAGAGGTGGTAGGGCTTGTCCCCGGGGACTGAGTGACCCGAGGCTGGGGCCTCCTTCCCTTGCAGCCGGGAAGGCTGCGGGGAGGCCCACGGATGGGCACGGGAAGGTGTTCTGCGGGGACTTGGGAAGGAGTTGGCAAGGGACAAATGTGCTGTCCCAAGGACCGAGAAAACCTGCCTTGCAGGTCCTGTCCAGCCCCTCGGCTGCCAGTTGCCCTCTCTATCTTAGGAATGTATTCGTCTTTTCCAAGGTGTTTTTTTCCAAGCGTGTGGACCAGATTTCTCCTCCTCACCACTGCCTGGGGTAGTGGCCGGCTTGAGCCGATCCCCCTGTGGCCTTACTAGATAGAGCTGAGCCTGGAGCCTGGGCCTTCCCGGCCAGGCCAACATCTCCACGTCGCTACAGGTAGCTGGGAGCTGGGGTTGGAAAAGTTTAATACGTTTTTGTCACATATTGACGATGACCTTAAGGACCCCACTTGGGTCTATTAACCCTTCCGACCCAGCTCTCCAAAGGGAATCGCAGTTAGGAAGTCAAAGGCACTTCTTCCTGCTGCTCCCATATATTTTCTTCTAAATTAAACCAAGCCAGGGCAGGGAGCAGCAGCGGAAATGAAGAAGAGCCCGCTAACCCCTGCCGGCGGTGTGGGAATGCTTGGGGCGGCGCAAGCCTTCTCGCCTATTGCTCCAAGGGGACGGGAAAACAGCCGGTGAATTAAGCATCGGCCCCATAAGCATCGGCCCCAACGACACCCTTCTCTCAAAACTGAGAGGCTTTAACTTTTCCCAGTTGGATAATTGGCTGCTGTTATCCATGAACGAGGGCAAATTAGTGTTTCTCCCTGATTTATGGACTGAGATCCCTAAGGAGAATGGACGCCTTACTATGGACTCGTTCCTCGCTTTCCTCGAGTTCTGCATCGAGACAGGTATCTCGTCTGAAAGCCGGGCTGGTGGTGGGTGTTTGAACCCTCCGCACTGGAAGCCAGTCAAGGGCAGAGCTGAGACTCCTGGAAGCTCCTTGCTGCCGCTGGCACCAGGGCTCTGTGCAGCCAGGCTGGGACCA
>NW_020451003.1:0-1643 GCF_003343035.1 Apteryx rowi | reverse complement strand
GGCATTGGTGGTTCAGTGGGAGAATTCTCGCCTGCCACGCGGGAGGCCCGGGTTCGATTCCCGGCCAATGCAGCCCTGCTTTTCCCCCCCCCCCCAGGGCTGCCCCCGCAGCAGCCTCTGCCCAAAACAGCTGCCACCGGCTGCCCCTGCTGCAGACCCTGCCACCACCAGCTGCCTGGGCTGGGCAGGGCCGGGGCTGGGGGTGCTGCTGCTGCCGCCCCCAGGGGCAGCTGCGTTTTGGGGCCGGCGGCGCTGGCTCGTGGCCCCTTGTGCTCCAGCGGCATCCTGGGCGCTGCTGCAGCTGCCCCATCTCCCTCCAGGCTGCTGCCGCTGCTGCCACCCCTCTGAGCAGGGAGGGGGCTCTGCCCGCGCCACTGCACACGACAGCAACTCTGGAGCCTAATGACCACCTTGCTGTGGCAGTGGTGTGGCAGGCAGCAGAGAGAGCCGCTCTCGTGTCTGAGCGCCCAGCTCGGAACCCGTCCGCTCGGGTCCTTGTCCCCGGTGTCTGCCAGGCAGCTGTGAGCAACGCGAGGGGCCGTGCAGGTGCCCCCGTGGGGCTGCGCTCCTCCTCGTGCTTCCTCACCCAGTGCTCCGCAAAAGCGGGCTGCAGAACTGCCCGCCGTGGCTCCCGAGGGGCCGTGCGGGCCTTGGCCCCCCCCTGCACCCGGGCCAGCGGCGGCAGCAGGACGCGGCGGCCGCGGGGCACCGATGGAGGCTGCAGCGGTGAAATGGGGCTCCGGGTGAGCATGGGGCTCCGGGCGACCACGAGGGCTGCGCAGCTCCGCTCAGCGTGCGCGGGGAGGAAAGCCTGGGAGATTGCGTCCACGGCAGCATGGGATTTGGGGGCTGCCTCTGCAACATACGGACGTGTGAGAGCGGGAAAGGGAGGGCGACCGAGGGTTTGGGAGGATTTGGGACCAGGCCCGTCGCACGACTTTCCCCACGCTGCTCCTCGCCTCCTGCTCTTCCCCATTGCGCAGCACAGACAGCTCAGACCTGGGCTTTTCTCCAGCTGCAGAAGCTCGGGAAGGCATCTCGCCTGATAAATGCAATGTCACGACGAAGTGGAGCTATAGAGGACCTCGAGAGGACCTGCCGCAGATGAGGGGACGCGTTTCTCCCCACCTGCTTCGCTCCAGACAGGGCGTTTCAAGGCTCGGGTGACGTTTCGGGTCTCCTCGGTGGCAGCTCTGCTCCGCTGCCTCCCTCCGGCGGCTGCGCTCGAGCGTGCCTGGTCCTCTTGGCTGCCAGCATCCCCGGCTCTGCAAAGCCTGGCACCCAGGGAAGCCCATCACATGGGTGCTTCTGCTTTCACCTCCCCCCGTGTCTCGTTTCCCCCGAATTTCGGCAGAACGGCTCCTCCTTAGGGTCTCCTCAGTGACAAGAAAAATGGTCTAATTTCGAAAAAGGAGGAATTCCCGTAACCGGGGAGGCTCTTTGAACGCTCCGCACTGGAAGCCAGTCAAGGGCAGAGCTGAGACTCCTGGAAGCTCCTTGCTGCCGCTGGCACCAGGGCTCTGTGCAGCCAGGCTGGGACCAAGGCAAGAACGTCAGCAGCGCCCGGCTCTGGGGCACCGTTGGCACCTCTTGCCGTTCGGTGTCGAGTTTGGGAGAGGAGCAGGAGCAGCTGTGGGCAGGGC
>NW_020451002.1:427184-432246 GCF_003343035.1 Apteryx rowi | reverse complement strand
TTGTGAGTGATGACCTTCAGGTCGTGTGCACACATTTCACAATACAGTTGTGCAATACCACCATATTAGGTAATCTAAACTAACATTGCAGTTTCACTAGCTCAGTGGAATCATCTCGGGTGGGGGACATGTTCTCGTTACAGGATGTTGTAGTTTAGCCCGTACTTAGCGCCTAGTTTCATCGTACAATCACTTCCCGAGTTGATGTAACAAATTAGCACATATCACACCGGGGTAACGTCTGATGTTGTCGGAGGCGCAAACCTTACCAAAAAGGTGTCCCTGTTTTGGGGAGGAGAGAGGTCCAGGCCCGTTGACCCGTCCGTAGGTTGGTGTTCTCGTCCTCGAAATGGAGGATTGTTTATGCACTGAATTTATACTCTTGGCGAGGTGGGGCTGAGTCAAACACTGTRGGATGTTTGGTCCTTGTCGAGCTCAGCAGCGGGTGTCAATGGCTGCTGGCCTTTTTTTTTCTTTTGCCCCTATCAACAACACCAGGCTGCAAGACTCCCGCCTCGCCCCAGGTGTCGTTTTGGGTAGAGCAATGTCAAGTGGTGAGACCTCCGCCTTGCCCTGGGCGTTGTCTCACCCCTCACCAGCATGGGCATCAGGCCGCAAATCACCCTTTGTATTCACTATTTACCCCACGGCAGGGAGGATCACAGATAATCACAGACCATTATCCCACAATGTCAAACATTAAATAATAGATTCAATAAAAACTTAAGTCTTCATGATACTTTATGAGTGAAGGCAATAATATAAAAATAGCTGCATAAAGCTGACAAAAGTCTTGTTTCAGTGTTTTATATTACAGATACTGAAACATTCAGCCATAGCCATAATGATTAAACAGTGCTGGTGGATGGAGACCTTGAAAGAACAATCTTTAAAATGACTAACTAGTTTTTGTGGCAAAAACCATAGTGAAATTTACCTCTCAGTGCTTATAAGCCTTTTATGATCAGAGTTTTATTTTAGTAATTAGTGTCAAAAGTGCCTATCAGCTGTTAAGTGATTCTGTTTAATTGTCATTCTCTTCTCTATAATTTAGTTCTGGACAGAGCACTATTTGTCAGAAATATTTTAATGAGGACTTCTGAACCTGTTGCTCAGACAAACACTCATGTTATTAAACTTGGAATATAATAAACCAATCTGTTATGAAACACAAGCTAGTGACAGCAGACAAATATTTTAAGTTAAAATGACCTCTTTAAAAATAAAGGTAAACACCTTTCGTTCTGTATTCCTTCCTCACTAAGCAATAGTAAAGCATTCCGGAGAAGGCTGATTTTGTTGAAAGTTAGCAGCATAAGGCCTTAGACCTATGTTATAGCCTGATTTATTCACAAAAAAATATTTAAGTCATGTTTACTTGAACAATACAATAAAACAGCCATTAGGCATATGTGGGGTAAAATTCCAGACTCACTGAAGACAATGTTGACACATTATTTACTGGAGGAAACCTACAATGTTTTGTTAAAAGAGTGCAAATTTATTAAATACGGAATTATTTATATACTTTTTTGTGATAGAATAGCCACTAGTCATTATCATACAGTTTATCAGTATGTCTAGTTGATAATTTAAGATTATTAATACATTCAAAAATAAAATGCTAAATCTCAGTAAGAATACCTAGGAAATGAAAAGAAAGCAAGCTGATCCCTTCACTTTAAAATCATATTGGCTGTTCCCTCATGAGAGACTTCAGGAGTTATTCAGTAGTCTGTAGGTTCCTGAGGAAAACCAAAAGTTGACACAACTGTTTCTGCCACAGTAAATTTTGTGCTGTATGCATTTTTCATAAATGAAGGACCATTTATCCAAGTGAAGAATCCTCCAAGTGGATAAATTAGTGAACATATCTAACTGCAAAGCTGAATCCTGAAAAATGCCTGATCAAAATGTAAACACCAAAGAGATCTTGTAATTTGATAATTTTATAAGTCTTGTCTGCTACCCCTAAGGACTCTGTCATGCATCCTAAAATAGTCCACTACATTCATCCAGATTCCTACCCAGTTCTTGAAAGCCATCAAGCATTAGCTAATACATAATAGTCTGTGTGCCCCTGAAATTAAGGTATCAGACAGCCACAGGCTTCTGGACTCCACCACAGTAAAGCAAGGGGTCTAAAGCTTACCCACAATCTGGCCTTGATATGGCATGGCATCAGGATTGGACCAATATGTGCACACCAAATTCCCCCACGATCTGCCAGCCTGAGCATTGCCAAAGAATGCCCAGAAGGAAAAGGTAAGGTTGATGAAATGCATTGCTTGACCCTACAGAAGAAGAAATGGATCCTTCTCTCCTCCAGTATTTTACAATGCTGGCTACCACTCACAAGATTTTCAAAGGTCCCTCAATAATATCAGCATAGTAACTTCGACTACCATATGATAGGGAGGTTGTAACTGGGTAGCACCTTACTCTGCAAGTGATACCACTGAAATCAATAGATACTCATGGAGTAAGATGTTACTGGAGGAGAAAGCTGTCAGTATCCGGCCCTTATTCAAAATCAACAGCATTTTTAAAATGTGTCTATGACAAGAAGGGGCTGATGGGAGAGAATGAGCGTTTTCTCTGGCTCTTCAAATCAGGAAAAATGGTTTTAGCAGAAGATTTGCATTGCTTACCAAAGAGCTTTACTCTAAACTAGTGGTGGAGATAGGTGCCTAGAATAAGAGCCAGGCCTAGAGCGCAGCTCCCAGAGCACAGCTAACAGACGCAGCTAACAGACGCAGCGGTTTGCGCAGCAGTTTGAGCAGCGGTTCGTGCAGAAGGGCGCACGAAGTTACCTTCATTTCTGATCCCTGTGGTGTACGCTTCCTCAGGTGGTCATGACACGCCGCACAGCGCGTTCCCCAGCAGCTGTTGGAGTTGCTGTGTCAGAGGCTGCGACCCAGACMGACCCTCTGACAGTAGATGCAGCTCTACAGGTCTCAGGCTGCAGGGAGTGCTTGGGGCCTCTCCGGGAGGCCTGGGCTGGCAGCCAGCTCTCCTGCAGGAGCTGTGCTGCTGTTGATGAGCTGTGTCGTCAGGTAAGGGAGTTACGGGAGGAGGTCAGTAGGCTGTGCAGCATCCGAGAAGATGAGCAAGAGACAGACAGGGTATTCTCGGAGACTGTACAGCTTCGGGAGTCCCAACCCCCTGCAGCAGTGGAGTTGCCGGAGGGCTCTGTGCCATGTGAAATGGTACATCCTAACACCGTAGAAGAAGGCTGGAAACTGGTCTCTGCTCGTGGGAGGAGAAAGGCTCCTACTCCTCCCGAAGACTTGCAGCTGAAGAACAGGTTTAGTGCCCTCCAGGATGAGGAGGAGATGGGCATGGCTGCAAGGGGAGTAACTGCAACAACAGACCCTGTGCCTTGCAGGAACACCTGGAAGAAGCGGTGGGTGATTGTTGTGGGGGACTCCCTGCTGCGGGGGACGGAGGCATCTATCTGCCGACCTGACCTCATGTCTAGAGACGTTTGTTGCCTGCCAGGGGCTCGTGTACGAGACATCATGGAAAGACTGCCAAGGCTTGTCCACGCTTCGGACTGTTACCTACTGCTACTGTTCCATGTGGGTGCTAATGACACCAAGGGCAAACTGGAGACCATCAAGCAGGATTTCAGAGCTCTGGGGATGGTGGTCAAGGGTCTGGGAGCCCAAGTCATCTTCTCCTCAATCCTGCCAGTGAGGGGGATGGATGAGAGGAGGAGGAGACGGACTTTCCAAGTTAACGACTGGCTGCGCTGCTGGTGTTGGCAACAGGGTTTTGGTTTCTACGACCATGGGACCCTGTTTGAAGATGGACAACTGTTTGGGAGAGATGGGATCCACCTGACTAAGTGGGACACGCATGTCTTTGCCAGCAGGTTGGCCAACCTGGTAAGGAGGGCTTTAAACTAGGAAAGATGGGGGAACGGGAGAGTTATAGTGCCAGGGTAGTTGGCAAAACACAGCTCAAGTTGGGATGCCTCCAGCAGGTGAATGCAGCCAGGGAAGTGCGCAAGGGATGTGGTTATGGAGGATCCTCTTGTATCCCTCCTGGGAAACCCGCGTGCTCGATCACCTCTCTGAAATGCCTGTACACCAATGCATGCAGCATGGGGAATAAATAGGAAGAAATCTGTGTGCATTCGCAGGGCCATGATCTCATTGCCATTACAGAGACATGGTGGGATAGCTTGCATGACTGGAGTGCTGTCATGGATGGCTATGTGCTTTTTAGGATAGACAGGCCAGGAAAGCAAGGTGGTGGAGTTGCTCTTTATGTGAGAGAGCAACTGCAATGTACTGAGTTGTGCCTAGGGGTGGATGAAGAGCGAGTCGAGAGCTTATGGGTAAGGGTTAAAGGGCAGGCTAGCATGGGTGACACTGTTGTGGGTGTTTACTACAGGCCACCTGATCAGGAAGAGGAAGTCGATGAGGCCTTCTACAGACAGCTGGAAGTAGCCTCACGATCCCAGGCCCTGGTTCTCATGGGGGACTTCAACTGCCCTGATATCTGCTGGAAAGACAACACAGCTAGGCTCAAACAGTCCCGGAGGTTCCTGCAGAGCATTGGTGACAACTTCTTGACRCAGGTGGTGGAGGAGCCAACAAGCAGAGGTGTGCTGCTGGACCTCGTACTAACAAAGAAGGACTGGTTGAAGATGTGAAGGTCGGGGGCAGCCTTGGCTGCAGTGACCATGAGATGGTGGAGTTCAGGATCCTGCGAGGAGGAGGCAGGGCACTAAATAGGATCACAACCCTGGAGTTTAGGAGAGCAAACTTTGGCCTCTTCAGGAACCTACTTGGAGGAATGCCATGGGTTAGGGCCCTAGAAGGAAGGGGCGTTCAAGAGAGCTGGATAATATTCAAGGATCACTTCCTCCAGGCTCAGGAGCGATGCATCCCTATGAGTAGGAAGTCAAGCAAAGGGGGCAGGAGACCTGCATGGATGAGCAAGGAGCTCCTGGCAAAACTCAGCCAGAAGAAGGAAGTATACAGAAAGTGGAAAGGGGGACAGGCCACTTGGGAGGAATATAGGAACATTGTCAGAGTATGCAGGGATGCGA
>NW_020451002.1:395710-425707 GCF_003343035.1 Apteryx rowi | reverse complement strand
CCTGTTTAGCCTGGAGAAGAGAAGGCTGAGAGGAGATCTTATTAATGTGTACAAATATCTTAAGGGAGGGTGTCGAGAGGATGGGACCAGACTCTTTTCAGCGGTGCCCAGTGAGAGGACGCAAGGCAACAGGCACAAACTGAAACACAGACACTTCCATCTGAACATGAGGAAAWACTTTTTCACTGTGAGGGTGATGGAGCACTGGAACAGGTTGCCCAGAGAGGTTGTGGAGTCTCCTTCTCTGGAGATATTCAAAAGCCGCCTGGACGCAATCCTGTGCAATGTGCTCTAGGTGACCCTGCTTGAGCAGGGGGGTTGGACTAGATGATCTCCAGAGGTCCCTTCCCACCTCAGCCATTCTGTGATTCTGTGATTCTGTGATAAGGCGGTTGTGCCTCCTTGCAAAGAGGTAACTAAAGAAAAGTGTGTCTGTAATTCCACACAAATGCTCTAACAGCTTTTGGAGAAGGAGAGGTACTCTCTCAAACTGGTCATGAAGAGCAATGCAGGGCACTTCAGCCATCCAATCTAATTAAAGCCAATATGAGTAATGAAACTTTCTGTTTTCTCTCTGCCGTGACTTTCACATTCCTGTGATATTCATAGCAGGAATGCAAATTCTTTTTCTTTCCCCCGCCTCTGTCTATTGTCTGGTCTGTTAGGAATTACCAGAAGGAAGATGTGTGAGATAGGATATCTTTCCCTTGGGCATGTGCAAAAGCTGTTGAGATCCAGGAAGAAACATGTGACCAATGTTTATGCCAGGAAGAAAAAAATATGGCTGTTGAAATGCTGTCATAATGCCTCCAAACCAAAAGCTAAGGCTAGTGGAGAGTTTACAAAGGTCAGTGCTTTGGGAAAAAAATTCTAGATATCTCTGGACCCTAAGTTTGTGATGTTCACCGTAAAAAGTGTTGTTGTTTGTTTAGGGAATGTGTTTGTGAGTTTAGAAAGGCTGGGAAGATCAATCCTTGAATGAAGGAAATATAAGTTTTATGCAAGTGGTGGACTGAATAGGATTTGTCATACCTTATTTTTAAACTATRAGAGAGAAGAGGATTGATCACTCTTATTCTTATTTCCTGGTATTACAAACCTGCACATCCATAGTAATAAGAAACCATTGTCTTGTGAAACCATTATCTTGAGCATCGATTATATACATAAGCCTGTATCATGGAGCCATAATGTTAATTGCTTGCAGCTAAGTTATGCAAAGATTGTGCTGGGAATGTCTATCCCACAGCTTCAGGTTCTGTATAGGTCTTTCCCCATGGCTGCCGCTCAGACAGATTTGAAGGATGGCACTCTTTGCTGGTAGTGATGAGTGCTCAGCATTGCTGCAAGTCACATCATAGGCCTAACTTGTAAAATTGGGGAAAATCGTGGACTATGTGACCCAATAAGCATGCCTGCAGAGAAGTCAGAAAGGGTAGGAATGGCACTTCCCTAAGAGTGTTTCCACCCACCCAGAAAGAGGATTGAGGAGAGATATAGCTGCCCCCAAAGACTGGGGATGGGAGAAATGACTCTTGGAGACAAATGAATTAAGATACAGGGGCTAAAGGTTGGCACAGATCCAAATGAAGGAGTCCATGAAAACGAGAGTAGGGTGGGACATAGTTTATCTGCCTGTGAAGGGTCCAGGCACTCATTTCATTGACCACCCTGACCATGGCAATAGTTCAAGGAGGCAACAAAGCATAAAAAGTGATGGGGCAACAACAGGTAGATATTGAGGCTTGGAGACCATTGCTAGTCAGCGGAGATGTCAGCAGCTGATAAGCTGGACTTATTGAGAGTACAACTGGGGAAATCTCACTGTGTTCGTGATGAAGCTCTTACTGCACCCGCTGATGAGCTGCACAGGAAGAGGGTCTGAGCCAGGTGCACTGCACACTGGTCACTATCTTCCTGGTCCCTCTCTGGCTGAGGTCTGTGCCTCCTGATGGTACCGACTACGGATCCAGAAATGTTACTTTTAATGGTGCCAGATGCTATGAAGTCAATAAAAAGGAGTTCATTAGAGATCGAACATGGGAAAGGGAAATTTGCAAATTTTTTCCAAGCAGTTTTTTTGAGAAAACCCATGATCTTATAAAAAAACTTCCTTTCCTTTGTAAAGCCAAATTTTCTTTCAGCTTTTTTATACTCTTGAAAGAACAAATCAATTCTTCTTGGCACAAGGAGCTCTTAAATGGGAAAGATCACATCAAGTTTCAGGGAAAAAAGGAGACCTACACATGTGCAGAATAGCGGATCTGAAGTGATCTGTTTTTTTGCCAAAGAATGATTGAAGTTAATTCCTGAAGAGGACAGCTAAGGCTGAGAGCAGTGGTGCCCAGAGGCCTGAACTTGGCCTGCATTAACACTGCTAACACAATAGGATTAGAGACAAAAGCTGCACAATGCTTTTACAGACTGAGCTCATGAAAAAATATAACATTATTAAATGTAAATCCTGCCAGTCTCTGGGTGTTTTGCCACTTATTGCAAAAGCTTCATTATCTCTTATTTATCAAGTGATGTTGTGACTGCATGACTAGATGAGAGCTAGTCTTGGTAATGCAAAAACCTCAGATTTTCCATGCACCAAAATGTCAGGATGTACAGGATCTTTGAAAGCTGTAAAATGGCATTAGTCAGAGATAATAAATGTAATCTTTCCTCTGTGTTCATTGATAACATATAGGCATAAGCAATAGTATGAGATTACAAGAGTTTGTGTAATGAGAAGTTCCTGTTGTTGTGGAATTTATCTTATTTTAAAGCTGGCTTTTTCAGAGCTGGAGATGGTAAATATAAATCAGATTAAGAAAATTATTTTAAAATGCAAAATCTCTTACGAGATTTCAGAGAACTTGTGGTATCAGGAGAAAAAAATTGATGGACAAAATATCAAGGCACATTTTCATAGCATATTCATTTATCCACGTCATAGACGCACTTCAGTGAATATTTAATGAACTAATAGAAGTTACTCTTAATAATAAAAAGGAAGTCAGGATCTGACTGGTAAGATTTTTTGGCAGACCTCTGAGGGTCTTTTTGTAGCTTTCAGCAATCAGTTGAGAATAATGTGGTTTCTATCTTCAATGTAAAAGAGTAAGAGGGTGTCATGAAGCACAGGAGCTAGAATGAAATTTTCAGGAGGCTGTATGTGAGTGAGAAACCTTAGTGTAAAGTATCTAAATAAATAAATAAATAAATAAATAATTTAAAAGAGGAACACTTAAAAAAAAAAAAAGCTCAAAACCCAAGTTTATTACAGTTGCTAACAACATGATTTTCTGCCAAATGTTTCCTGTTTGTTCCTCCACTGAGAAATCTAGAAATAATGATGACAAAGAAACAATTGTCTCAGAAGCAAATTTTAGAAAAGAAAATTCATTTTATTCTACCAAACTAAATTCAGCTCTCAATTAAAATGCTTCATTCACCTTTCAGCGGAAAGATATAATTTTGTACTCTTACAAGGAAGCCATCCTCCTTCTAAAAGACAAAAGCGTAAAAATATACCTGAAGGATGGCTTGTATAAACAAAGGATTCTTTGTTATTTTATTAGCTTAATTAAAGGTATTACTCCTCATATCAGATCTTTTCTCATTTGCATCCTTAGAATATCATGTTTGCCTGGTTTATCACCAGGAATACACTGCATGTATTGAAGACCACTTTTTCAGTGCAAAATATGAATTGACAGCTGTGACATTTATTTGCAGAAGGAAACTATATTCCTGGATGTATGCCTGGGTTTGCCTTTTACTGCAGAGCATAGCTTAAAAGGAAATAAAAAATAAAATTACTTTTATTTGAAAAAATCCAATAATTACTTAGTGCATTTTGCCCACAGCCACTACCACTGCTGTGTTGGTGGTGCAAGCCATTCCCAGGTGCTTTAAGTTATGACTCCAGAGCCAAAACTGAACAGAACGGACAAAAGTGTGAATGGAGAGACTGAGAAGAGACTTGAAATATGTGTGATACCGGTATGGGTACAAAATACTCGACACATACCACTTAGAGTCATATAAACAACAAAATAACTCTGGCGACTCCTCAAGAGCCATTTCCTAAATGGTTATCCCTGGTCTGTTGTGGCAATCCAGTTGTGTCTCCCTCTGCAGATCAGACTCTTATTATCAAGCATTAAGTAAGTTAGGTGTCTGGTCTAAGCCCATTAGAGAGTCCCAATAAACTCTCTCCAAGAGAGAGCTTGATTTATCCCACAGATCCAAGTCGCCTGCTTTAGGTTTTGATGAATCATCTTCTGAAGGTGCTTATGCCTCACAACTGATTACAGAAGGTGTCTGCCAACATATCTTGTACTGGCCCAGTGATATTTGCCATGTAAAAGTTAGGTGGAATGAATGCTGCCCATAGACAGTTGCATATGCTAGGTATATGCCACCTGGAGAACGCTGGCAGTAGTTTAGCTGGTTTTAATCATTCATTATTGGACCAAACAAAAAGCTAGCAGAACAATAAAATAGCCAGGAGTTCGAACAGCTGAACCAGAAGTTGGCAAAGGAAACTTGTTGTACTCACAGCAAAGAAAATACCAGTCAAGTAAAGGCTGAAGAAAGGTGGTGGAAAATATTAGGTGCCTTTCTCAAACGTGCAACAAAATTTATTAAATTATTAGAATAGCTTAGGCAAGCTATTTTGGTCATCTCTAGTGTCATATAACATACTTAATAAAGAATGCAAATATCCAGCCAGTACTGCAGAACAATTGCATTAGTAGAGCAGCTGGATGCGACATTAAAATCTTCATAAACAAGAGGAATTATTGTTGTTATGCTACTGTATGAGACTTGAATAAAAGTTTAAAAGTATCATTCATTATCTTGATTAAAGATTAATAAGGTTAAGTGTTTAATTGCTATTTTATCTGGATAGCAAGCAGAGAGAAATTCTACAGCTGGAGGTCGAATGGATTTTGTGGAAGATAAGAGCACAGGTCTTTGACTTAAAATTAAATGGCTAATTCAAATTACATTTGTTTAGGAACTTTCTGTTCTAGATTAGCAAACTGGGGAGACCTGATAAAAGTGTATTTTGATTCCTATGTTTTGTTTCCATCTCAACTGTTTTTCTGCTTCATAGACTTGTGTAACTTGTGTAATCTCGTGTAACTAATCTTCAGTGTCTAATGACCTTTCAAGTTTGGCTGAAAAAGTTAATGGTACTAATATAACATCACTTCATCCATGCATTGGTGTTCTTTTAAAGAACCCTAAAATATCTTTTTACCTATCAATACAACACCTTATCTCTATACAACTGAACGGTTCTGGACCTATATTTTTGTTCATTATAATTTGAAGAACTTCTTTTTTGGGCCCATGCTGTAGGTTTATGCTGCTTCATCTCTATCTTAAAAAAACAAACAAACACTTTTTCTTCAGCTGTATTTTCCTTTTAATTTAGGTAAGAGTTTCCTTTTGCTTGTATCATTAGAGAACTTTAAGTACACAAACTCCTAATTTTTCTTCTTAGAAGCAGACAAATCTAACTGTGCAGCTGTTCTCCTGAGCTGTTAAAATTTGTATTTGCTAAAGAATGTTCCCCAAAACAAAATAGCCAGAAAGTTGTCATTTTTTTGCCGATCATTTAAGAGCTCCTGCAGGAATTCCTTTCTGAATGTTCTTTGAGTTGCTTAAAAGATCTTTCCTCAACTTCTTCTGGAGTCTGGCCAGACTATAACTGTCTGGATGCCTCTTAGGTTTCCACAAAGACATATAGCGTACAGATTCCCTGAAAAGAGACAAGTTGTCCCTAGAGGTCATGTTAGGTGAAGTTTGAAACTGCTCAGAGGCTTGGAACGGCTTTTCCCTGTGAGCCCAGTAATCATTTCGCAAATTCACTGATAATATACTATCATATCTTGGAATGCAAACAACACTGAAAATAACACCCCTCTTTTTAACACATTCTCTCTTTAGAGTACTGGGTTCAAGTAGTAATCACTTTGCTGTTTATCTGATCATGGCCAGTTCTGCAGCTAAATCAGGTTCCTCCTGCTTTAAATTTTTTTCCACCTCTGAGTTAGATGCCTCTTCTGGCTTCATTGCTGAGTTTCTGATAATTTTCCCCTGTGCCATACTTCAGCTTACTCCACAAAGTGGCTAACTGGCTTGTTCATTGTCCTAAGCTGTTTCTATCATTGTCATTGCTCCTTAAATAGGGATGTGATGTGAAGGAACTTTTGGCTACATATGTAGAAAATACAATGGCAGAAAGTGATTCTTGAGAAGCATTTTTTACAACAGCAACATAATCACTTTCATAATGTCCACAATAATTAAATCCCTGCACATACATTCTCCAGATTGTCATTCTTCTGTTATCCAAGTAAGATTAGATGATTACAAACATTTTATTTTCTGATTTAACAGTTTGTGAATATTTAAACCTGTGATAACATGCTAACACCTAGTATTTGTCACAAGTATTTGTCACAGTATTTGGCTGTTTATTGCAAGATCTACTGGTGAATAATGTCGCTCTGTTTAGAGTAGTTGAGTGATTTCAAACTCTACTACAATAATAAGATGGGTTTGAAAGAAGTAAACAATGTGATAGTGTATAAGGACTAGATAAAATGCAGTTCTTGGATTAAACTAAGAAAAGACAAACAACTCACAGGCAACAGTGAGAACTTTCCTCTTTTATTGTCAACACCTAGAGTAGCAGATGTTCATCAAATGACGTGTCTTAATAACCTGACCACGAAGCATTGTTAGATTCAGATTGGATTATCTGTCCCAAATCTGTTTAAGATACATCCTACTTGATGAGTTCAAAGCTCACTTTGGAAAACAAGAAAAGAAGATAGAGCTGCTTTCCTTGTGAGAGGGGATTCCAAATGGAGTTTCAACATTAGTTTTGTATATTCAGAGATATTTTGCATAACTCAGATAACTCAAACTGCAGACAAGTCAGGAAAAGAGAATCAAGGGGCTTTCATTGTTGAATATACTTATCTCCTTCTGAAGTTTGTTTATAAATCCTCAGATCTGCAAGAGTAATAAGATCTCTTTAAACACAACAAAATTATAAGAAGGCAAAAGGAGTAGAGTAACTGTTTGGCTTTGTTCTTGATATTTCAATAGACATTTGAAAAGTCATCTTTAACTGTAGAGGGTGATGGTATACAGAGAGTAGTGGGACTTGTGGTGGCAGACTGACAAGAGTTAAAAACATTGTCCCACCTGTGTTTTGAACCCAAGAACCAGAGAAGAGGAGATGTCATTCTACAAAGTGAAATGTGCTTTCCATGTGTACTTAGTAGGGACTTCTGCCACATGCACATAACCATCATACCTATGTGGGCACTAGAGTGAAGGGAGCAACAGGAATGAAAGGCTTTCAATAAATACAGATAGAGAAGCTATCATAATTCTCATCCTACTTAAAGAAAAAAAAGTAAAAAAATGGCTGGCAGCTAGTAGGACCATTTTAGTACTTCAGAAAGTTCTAGCAAAGAGTAAGGAACTGGTGGCTTCAGTGAAACACTCATTTAGCTGCAAGAATCTGTGGGCACCCTACAAACCGGTTCAGATGCAACAACTAGGATAATATTAACATTATGTGTTATGGAAAAGATCTTTTAAGATCTGTTGAGAAACTGCATACTGATAAAAATGCAGCTGTATTTAACAAGCTTAAAAGCAATATTTACAAGTCAAGACACTTAGGAGAGGCTCTAAAAACATCTTCACAATATGAGTTTAGTTTCTGCAATATTTTTGCTATGGAGATGGTATCTGTAGACCTCTTGCATGGGAAAAACTCTCCAAGGTGCCCTGATTGTAAAGGGAAATCAAAGAAAAAGACCAGAAAAGAACAGGAGCACTGATCTATACCTTCCTTGATACACTCTTTGATCCTTGGAAGCTCAGTTATTTTTCTTTGTTGAAAGTGTTTGTGGAATCCCCATCGAATACAAAATAACTTTACAGTCTGTTTTTTTTCAAAAGGAAAAAGGTGTGCTGCTAGTATAAAAAAAGTTATAGCCAGACTCTTTATAACTTCACCCAGAACCTCTTAACAGTATTTTGATTTTCTATTTGCAACTTACAAACACGTAAATTTGTCTTTACATTAAAACTTAGTGGACTTTTAATACCTAATGTCCCAGCTGGATAGGAAGAAACATTTCTCCCTGGAAGAGAGATTGCTTCTTCCCAAGTGTTTGACATGTATGCACATCTAGCTACAGATGCTGAAACCTTGTTGAACTGCAAACTTTTACATATTGATCATAATCTCTTCTAACACTTTGATATACCCAAATTCTACACTGTTTCTCATTATTTTGCCTCTCAGTTTATTTTAGGATCTTTTTCACCTTTTCCAACAGACTGGAGATTGACAAATATTGTTTTATAGGAACACATTCTTCAGTGGACATTTTTTTCCTGCAGGAACTAACGCTGAAAACTGATTGATTGATTCATTCCCAGCAACTATCTCATTTAAAATATATCAACAAAGGGCCAGCTGCAAAAGTGACTACACTAAACTGCTTCTTCCCCAACAATACAATAGAGAAACCAGATATTTATTATTCAGATATGATTGACCACAGCTGGTGCTTTCATCAACCAACCATAAATATTGGATGCTAGACCCACGCCACAAAATTCAGCTTCAAATTGCAATGCCCCAAAACAAATTTGGTGGGGTTCAGGTGCAGATTTTTTTTATTTAACAAAAAAGGATGATATGTAAACTGGGATCTAGGACCAAATTCCAGCCTCTCCCAGATTTGTGAGAAATTGGTTGTTGTGACTTAATTTGAGCACATCTATAGTCAGTATACATTTAAACTAATGACGCAAAAAAGGTTAACTCCATGAACTTGAAACCCTTGTTTTTTAAACATAAATCTGTAGCTACCAGATAAAATATTTTCCCAGTTACCTATGTTTTCTCACTGAAAAAAGCATCTCTCTAAATCTAACCTTTGGATGAACAGTACAACATACAGCCACATGAATTAGAAAAAAAAAAAAAGAATATTTCACTCAGAATCCTATAAAAGTCTGGTTCCTATTTTAAGTCATGCTTCACTGAGGTTAATTATGTCTATTTCCTTCTTTTTTTGTGAAAGGGCACTGATGTAAAAAACAATATAGGGCAGAACTCATTTAATCAGCATTTTGGCAAAGGAAAAGGCCATTCTATATTGCAGCGTAGCACTGGCTGTTTGCCTTATGATATCAATCTTTTCAAACATGGGACTTCAAGTTAATGCAATAAAAGATGAACTTCCAGTCTTTTTATTTTTTTCCCAAAGAATACTGAAAAGGCCACATTAGTCAGAAGAAACATTGAATAGATGGAATACTAGAAATAATATGAGTCTCTGTGTATGTATCCACATGTGGATATTTTAAATATCCTCCCTCCTTTTTTTAATTTAGGATGACAAAACATTTCAAATTAAAGTATCAGGTCTGGGTTTGGGTCATCTCCAGAGATGTATTCTGCTATGAACAAGCTCTATTCATCTTAGCTGTGCCATGAACCTGGTCAAAATTGAAAAGTAGTGTTTATCCAGACCAGCAAATATATTACTTATAGCATAGCATTTTCATCATGAAAGATCCTAAACTGCTTTTACAAATTCTATGTTTAATCATATTTAGTCACATTATTTTGCTGGTGATACATCCACTGTTTTGATGGATCATAGCATCAATTTAAGAGCACAATGACAACACAGCAGTAGATGATGGGAAGTAAAGTATTCTGGATTCATGTCAAATGACAGAAAGATTTAGGCAGATTTGCCACATACTGAAAAAGTGAGTACTAGCTGAAAGAATAGTGTCAGTCTTGCTAAACACCCAAACAAAATTGCTCTGAATAAGGATGTTGACAGCTTTTTTGAGAAAAGTATATTCCATTTTCACGATTTAATCTTGCTTCTAATTACAGTCATTTCTGGCTGTTTTGGGAGCAGCTTTGTTCTGAATGATGTGGGGGTCTTCATGAAATGTCTAAAAAGTTATAGTGATATCTTTAAACACTAGAATGCAAGCTACCCTGTTGTGTAAAGTGAAGAACAATTTTTATCTCTGGGAACAACCACCATTTCTCTTGGAGAGCTAGCTTCAGATGAGATAAGTGAATTGCCCTGGAGATTTCTAAGCCTGACAGGCTGGCACTGGCATCTGTAACACACTGACAAGTAACTTAATGACAATTATAATGTTCACCTATGTTGTGTTTCACATCATTTTCAGGCTGACCCCATTAAAGGAGGGGTTCCTGACATGAATCAAAAATGAGAATAAAAAAAAATATATTTTTTTCCTTTTCATCATCATCCTTTTTAAGAAATATGTTTTGATCATATTACTGATTTTTGAAGGGTAAAAAGTGACTAACAAATGCTTAAACATCTACATTTTCTCTAGATATAGCTACGACTACACTATCTGTTTTAAAATATTTAAGTTAGTTCTAAACTGCTATTACTGTTTGATATTATGAATGAGCTGCCTAGAAAAAGGAGATTAGATATGTGATAAAAAGCTTAATCTGGCTGTTATGAATAATGAAATGTAAACATGTGATGGGTCCTTAACTTATGACCAGAGCTTTGTTGCCTTTCAGCTTTAATGTGGGAYGGATTTAGCCTCTATCACTTGATCAGGTTTAAAGAATATGTATACATAAGCAAACCACTGGATTTTGATTAATGTGATGTCATAAATGCAATAGCTTTGATTATGCAGTCATGTAAATGCAGTCAATAAAATTGCCTTTCACTTATAAACTTTCTGCAAACTGAGACTGAATTTACCAACCCTTTTTCTCTTTCTGCTATACTTCTGCCAAAAATAACGTATCTGTCTTTTCCAGGTGTCATTCTGCTGGGATAAACTTGCTTATCTTGTAAGCAAGACATATTTGAAGTCCATGAGTTAGCAAGTGAAATCAGAATCTGGCCAAACTCATGAAAAGAAAATCAAGTAATTGCTTCTTAGATCACATTTTCATGTGAATTCCAACCCATGCCCAAAATCTTTTTGAACATTTATTCTGTGCTTTTTTATGCATTTATGCTGTGTGTTGAATCCAGCCTTTTGCTCTAGATAATGATACTGTAGATGAATCCAAGAAAAACATTGCAATTACAGTTATTCTTGCAAAAAAGATTAGAACCACTTAGGTATGAAATAGACAATTTGAGAGCAGAAAGTCTTTATAATTTCAGACAGAGAAACATGGAGTAGGTGGTTGCCAAAGAAATCCAAAAGCCTGAGGAGGCCGGAGTCCTTACTGCTTGCACAGCCTCTGCTGCTCTGCCTATAGCCAACACTGGGCATGGGGCTGGTTTGAGAAAGGAGGAGGGCAGTCGGCTTCTAGCCCTACCATCACCATTATAGCAGGGCAAATGCACACTGTCAGGAATGGGGAGGAGAGATCTGAACTGTGAACAAAAATTAGTGAGGGAAGAAACGCAGATTGTCTCCATCCCTGGAGTTCTATAAGTTCTGCTCCACTTTGTGCTCTGATACTTCATTCCCAGGTCCTACTCCCCCCAAAACTTCCCTTGCCATCCTGTCCTCCCCATCCAGCGATTCCTGGGATCCTCTCTCTACCTCCACCAGCTGAACTGTGCTGCCAGCAAAGGTGAAGGACAAAGTAAGTCTCTTAGATCCTCATCTTGGGTCAGTAAACTTCCATTCTGTCTAAACTGCTAAAAAGCCTTTAGGAGGTTCTGGGGGAAAAGACTGCATTGATGTTAAAAGTGCTTTGAGCACTGTTGTCTTTAAAGGCCTATATTGGCTAGCTTTTCCTCTTGTTTAAACTTACTGTAGGTTGAAAAGAATCCCACTTAAATTGCACTGGCAGAAGTGAGTGATTTATCAAATTTACTGAATCTCTATTTGAAGTTGTTTTTGAAGAGGTTTCACAGTGCCTCATATAATAGCAATTTTTTTTTTTTTGAGAACTTTCTGTGTTAAGTAAAGAACACCAAATGGTACCATAAACAAGCCTTAGACCTTTGGGAATTTACTAATAACAGAAAAAGAAAAGGAAGGACAGGTATTTTCAGGCATGTATATACATTATTAGCTTGAATTACTGTGGCTTTGCATTTTGAACATGAACCACAGTAATACGGAATTAGGCTAGAAAATAAACACAAGATTCAAACTTCTCATTTGTGTGCCCTAACAAAAAGATGTGTTACAAAGAATGCAGCTATTATTTCTTCCTTTGTAATAGCTAGCACAGTGCAACGTAGTCCGCTAATAGGAATTTCAGGGGAGCACAGTGGTATGGCATGCAGAGACCCTTTGTGCTTACTTTGAACTCAGGACTCCACACCGATATGAACCTATTGTTCATAGTTCTTCAACTCCTTTAATATATTTCCAGTTTTGAAAATTTTCTCCTCCTCTTCCACTTCTCTGAAGAGAGTAACTTAGACAGAAGTAAGGTATGGATTTGCCCTGCAAAACCTGACCACTTCTCAGGCCACCTGAATAGTATAAAAACATGTTTTCTTCTTAGGAAGTTAGTAATTGGTAGGAAATACACAGGGCTCCAAATATTCTAATTCCACACCCTACTAATTTACCTTTGAAAACATTCAAAGCAGTTTTCTCCTGTGCCTAGTAACAGAAAATCATTGTGTCTCTGAGTATTCTTCCTTTCCTTAGATACTTCTACCAAGATTCACCAGGTTCCCTAAAAATTTTTATGTATTTATAGTTTTATAATGAAAGAAATTGCTGTTCATTGTTCTTTCTTCCTATTAAAGTCAGAGATTACATAGAAGATTATGTATTTGTCCCCAAAGCAAAACTGAGTTATAGCCTTGGCCAGAGAGATGTTAAAAACTGAAATATAATCTCCTTCTTGTCTTTCTTACAAAGTGTTAGAGGAGAATTTTAAAAAGTGATATCAAATGTGTGGGCATTAACAATATTTAAGCATTAACAGCAATATAATAATGTTTCACTGCTTCTATAGGAGAGGGTCAGCTTTGCACAGCTGAAATGCAAAACTTAGTAATACCTTTTTTGCTTTTCTTTTGGTCTTTTTTCTTTGTTTCAAACGGTAGTTAGAACTGCATTTTTAAAACAAAACATCTGTTCTTGAAGTAGTTACAGATAGGTTGCTATCTATTTATTTATATAAATTCTAGCACTGTTTTAAAATCTTTGTTGCATGGTAACAACATTGAACAAGCCTGCATAAAAGGCAAAGCCAGTAGCGGCAGGGGAAAGATCTGGAGAACACTGAAAACAGATTGTTAGCTGAGTGCGTAAAAGCTGTAACAGGATAAATGCTAGCAATCATTGAGGATGCAAGAAATAGCTATAGCTAAAAATTATGAAGGGAGGGAAATGGACACAGACAGACCTGCCTGGCTCTCAGTGTGACTTGGACAGACACCCACTGGCTGCTGACCCCAGCACGCTCCATCGTCCATGATGCTTGGTGCTGGGACCAGAGCTGCCAGGCTGGACCTGTGCCACCTGATGACTGGGAGCCTCTACCACGGCGCTCAGCTCGGGTTGTTCTAGACACTTTCATCTGCTATATTTACATAGGTCTGGCCAGCTTAGGAGGGCCACCAACTCACTGTAGTTCTTGGCTGCCTTTGAAGCCAAATCCATAAAATGAAGCTTCTCACATTAGCAAAAATGAGTAAAAAAGTCTGCAAGGAAAGTATGCCCATGGGAGGGCAAGAGCTGTGAACTCACCCAACACACAGCAGAAGCTGCAAAGGGGGTTGAAAGTACATTTCATAGTTGCTACAGGGATTCATCTCATCCCATGATTATTTTGGTACAAAATCCTTTGATGTCAAGGAGTTTCTCACAAACTTCCCTGGCTTTCCATCCCAGTCACAGTGAGGAAAAYGCAGCGGGGGGCTGCCGCCATGGCCAGGGCCCTGGGCAGTGTGAGAAGGGTCTGAGGGTGAAGAGGGGGCACCACAACAGTAACTGCAACTCCTTGAAGGGGAGTTGCAAAGGTGACAAAGTCAATATCCTCCTAGTAGTGGCAGATGATATCTCAAGGGGCCACAGACTGCAGCTTGTGAGATTCAGACTGGGCATTAGGAAAACCTTTTTTTCTTGGGAAGGTAGTGCAGGTTACCCAGAAAGACTGAGAAATCTCCATCCTTGGAGTTTTTCAGTCCTTGGCTAGACATGGCCACAGCTGACCTGGCCTGGTGTTCATTGCAGTCTGCTCTGAGTAGCAGTTTAGACTTGATGACTGCCAGAGGTCCTCACAACCAACATTTCCATGAGTCTGTGATTCTCTGACYTTGCAGTTTCTATACAGGGCATGATACTTGCTGACCTTAAGTTAATGGTGTACCATAGCTATCTGAATATCTTAATGAGTAGTCAGCTTAATTAGATTATTGTAATTGTGTTTTTCAACACTGTTTTCTGAAGAGTTTTTATAAGTCTTGTAATTAAACTTGCTCTTTAGGAAGACCAATTGATCATATTAACGCTTTGATTGAGTACAGTATATTTCATTACCTGATTTGATTATGATAACCTTTAAAATTAGATTCATGATGTGAATACAAGCAGTAGGAAATTCAAAATTCATGTATTAAATTAATATTTGCTTCAAATTGGCTGTTTACCAGCCAGAAAGTGTACTTGCTGGAGAGATATGAGAAATACATAAGGGGTGCAGACATTGACAGGACAAAATAATTTTAAATTTAAAATAAAAACATATGACACTATTCTCATTCCTGTTATGACCCTGGACCCATTGACTTATTTCAGATTAAGGCAAATACTTCAGCCAGTATGTAATAAGTGTCACCAGCAAGAAAAACTTAATTGAAATGTTATGCTTTCATACTTGTTGCAAAATAGAGGAAAGTTATTGCAAAATGATGCATCAAAATGATAAATTCCTCTATTTTTCAAGTAATAGGGGCTGAAATGGCCCTCAACGTAACTTTCAGTAGTTTAAGCTTTACTATATTTGTGTTACACTGCACAGCAGTGAGATGCTGTGGAAGCCCATAATTCACTCCTGCATATCTTGCCAACCAGCAATCAAATTACTTAAAGAGGGAGAAATACTTCTCTATCTCTACACACATTTAAAGAGGAAAGAGTCACTCTGCTTTATTTCTTGAGACAATGTGCAACAAGCAAAGAGAGGCACTTGGTAATGCCCGGGAAGGGGAATCAGTGTTGGGAAGGCATCAAGACTCTATACATCTTGCACAGCTCCTATTCTCCTCACCCTCTGCAAGCTGCTGGGTGTAGGCCGCCTTTAGGCAGAAATGTGGAGATGTAACTGGCCAGCCACCTAGCCTGGAGTCCTTGACATGGGTCCTTTCTCCATGTCCTCCACCTCTTAAAAATACATTTTGATATCAGGCATTAGATAACAGCAATAGAAATCAAGCTTGGCCCTTTTTACAGGTCAGCATCTTCAGGGTGACATTGATGACATGGAGACAAGGACAAATGTTAGCAAGGCCTTGGCTCCACATATTTATGCAATAGATATTGCAGAGCAGAAAAATGGATATAGGTTGGAGGCTAAGGCATTTACAGAGCTTGCACTCTCTATAGAAAAGCTGCAGCGTTAGGCAGTCTCATGGCAGCAGCCTTGGGAGTGACCTAAGAGTGCATAGACAGCCATCAGACCCACACTGAAACTTTCTTCTCCATTGTATCCTCCAAAATACCCTGTATATGGAGGCTGGGAATGGATGATGCAACCCGGTGGAGTCAACTTTTTTCCCAGTGTTCCTATATGTCAGAAGAGCTGCCATCTCTTAGTGGCACATTTTCAGCTGGCTTGTGAAGCAGCTGGAACAGGGGCTTAGGGCCTGTGCTAAAGGGACATCAAATTCCAGAAAAAAAGAAAAGCTAAGTTGAAGCAGCTGCTCTGTCTTCAATTCAGGCTGCTGAAACAGTAATAGAGACCATGGAAATATTATAAAAAGAGTTCATCCCTGGTTTAGATTTTTGTTGTGTGGATCAGTGTGTCTGTGTCACAGACTTTTAGTTTAAATTCAGTTTGTCCTGAGAATTTTATTCTTCCATATCACAGAACCACAGAATGGTTGAGGTTGGAAGGGACCTCTGGAGATCATCTAGTCCAACCCCCCTGCTCAAGTAGGGTCACCTAAAGGACATTGCCCAGGACAGTGTCTAGATGACTTTTGAATATCTCCAAGGAAGGAGACTCCACAACGTCTCCGGGAAACCTGTTCCAGTGCTCACTCACCCTCACAATAAAGAAGTTTTTCTTATGTTCAGACAGAACTTCCTGTGTTTCAGTTTGTGCCCATTGCCTCCTGCCCTATCACTGGGTACCACTGAAAAGAGTCTGGCTCCATCTTCTTTACACTCTCCCTTCAGATATTTATAAACACTGATAAGATCCCCCCTCAGTCTTCTCTTCTCCAGGCTGAACAGGCCCAGCTCTCTCAGCCTTTCCTCAGTCCCCTAATCATCTTTGTAGCCCTTTGCTGGACTCGCTCCAGTACCTCCATGTCTCTCTTGTACCGGGGAGCCCAGAACTGGACGCAGTACTCCAGATGTAGCCTCACCAGGGCTAAGTAGAGGGGGAGGATCACCTCCCTCGACCTGCTGGCAACACTCTTCCTGATGCACCCCAGGATACCATTGGCCTTCTTGGCCACAAGGGCACATTGCTGCCTCATGCTTAACTTGGTGTCCACCAGCACTCCCAGGTCCTTCTCTGCAGAGCTGCTTTCCAGCAGGTCAGTCCCCAGCCTGTACTGGTGTAGGGGGTTATGCCTCCCCAGGTGCAGGACTCCGCTCTTGCCTTTGTTGAACTTCATGAGGTTTCTCTCTGCCCACCTCTCCAGCCTGTCCAGGTCCCTCTGAATGGCAGCACAGCCCTCTGGTGTACCGACCACTCCTCCCGGTTTTGTATCGTTGTCAAACTTGCTGAGGAGGCACTCTGTCCCTTCATCCAGGTCCTTGATAAATAAGTTGAACAAGACTGGACCCAGTATTGACCCCTAGGGGATGCCACTAGCCACAGGCCTCCAATTAGACTTTGTGCCACTGAGCCCAACCCTCTGAACTCTGCCATCCAGCCAGTTCTCAATCCACCTCACTGTCCTAGCCTGCACTTCCTGAGCTTGCCTATGAGGATGTTATGGGAGACAGTGTCAAAAGCCTTGCTGAAGTCAAGGTAGACGACATCCACTGCTCTCCCCTCACCTACCCAGCAAGTCATTCCATCAGAGAAGGTTCTCAGGTTAGTTGAGCATGATTTCCCCTTTGTGAATCCATGCTGACTATTCCTGATCACCTTCTTATCCTTCATGTGCTTGGAGATGGCCTCCAGGATGAGCTACTCCATCACCTTTCCAGGGATGCAGGTGAGGCTGACTGGCCTGTAGTTCCCTGGGTCCTCCTTCTTGCCCTTTTTGAAGACTGAGGTGACATTGGCTTTCTTCCAGTCTTCAGGCACCTCTCCTGTCCTCCATGACCTTTCAAAGATGATGGAGAGTGGCCTAACAATGATGTCCACCAGCTCCCTCAGCACTCGTGGGTGCATCCCATCAGGTCCCATGGATTTGTGGGTGTCAGGTTTGCCTAAATGATCTCTAACCCAATCCTCCTCCACCAAGGGAAAGTCTTCCTTTCTCCAGACTTTCTCCCTGGTCTCCAGGGTCTGGGATTCCTGAGGCCCAGTCTTAGCAATAAAGACTGAAGCAAAGAAGGCATTCGGTATCTTTGCCTTCTCTGTATCTTTTGTCACCAGGGACCCTGCCCCATTCAGCAGCAAGGCTACATTTTCCCCTAGTCTTCCTTTTGTTGCCGATGTATTTAAAGAGGCCCTTTTTGCTGCCTTTGACATCCCACACCAGATTAAACTCCAAATGGGTCTCGGCCTTCCTAGTCCCTTCCCTGCATAGTCAGACAACATCCTTTTATCTGTCCCAAGTGGTCTGTCCCTGCTTCCACCTTCTGTACACTTCCTTCTCGTGTTTGAGTTTTACCAAGAGCTCGTTGTTCATCCATGCAGCTCTCCTGCTCCTTATGTCGACTTCTTGTTCATTGGGATGAACCATTCTTGACTTTGGAGGAAGAGATCCTTGAATATTAATCAGCTTTCTTGGACCCCTCTTCCTTCCAGGAGGAAGGGCCCATAGGATTCTCCCAGGCAGGTCCCTGAAGAAGCCAAAGTTTGCTCTCCTGAAGTTCAGGGTTGTGATCCTACTTTTAACCCTGCTTCCTCCTTGCAGGATCCTGGAATCCACTATCTCATGGTCAGTGCAGCCAAGGCTGCCCCCAAACTTCCCATCTCCAATTAGCCTTTCCTTATTTGTTAATAAAAGGCCCAAAGCCCAGCATGGGCCAGGCTGCTCACGGCCACCTACTCCACCTCCTGTACGCTTCCTTCTTCTGGCTGAGTTTTGCCAGGAGCTCCTTGCTCATCCATGCCGCTCTCCTGCCCCCTTTGGCCGACTTCTTGCTCATTGGGATGGAGTGTTCTTGAGCTTGGAGGAGGAGATCCTTGAGTATCAAGCAGCTCTCTTGGACCCCTTTTTCTTCTAAGGCCCTGTTGCATGGGATTCTTCCAAGCAGGTCCCTGAAGAGGCCAAAGTTTGCTCTCCTGAAGTCCAGGGTTGCGATCCTGCTTTTTGTCCTGCTCTCTCCTCGCAGGATGCTGAGCTCCACCATCTCATGGTCAGTGCAGCCAAGGTTGCCCCCAACCTTCCCATCTCCAACCAGCCCTTCCTAGTTGGGGAGTACAAGGTCCAACAGAGCACCTCTCCTCATTGGCTCCTCTATCACCTGTCTCAGGAAGTTGTCATGGATGCTCTCCAGGAACCTCCTGGGTTGCTTGTCCCTTGCTGTGTTGCCCCTCCAGCAGATACTAGGGTGGTTGAAGCGCCCCATGAGGAGCAGGGCCTGTGACTGTGAGGTTACTTCCAGGTGTCTGTAGAAGGCCTCATCTACTTCTTCCTGATCAGGTGGCCTGCAGCAAACACCCACAACTTTATCACCCATGTTAGCCTGCCCCTTCATCCTTACCCACAAGCTCCCAAACAGCTCATCATCCACCCCTAGGCAGAGCTCCATGCATTCCAGCTGCTCTCTCATATAAAGGGTAACTCCCTTCCTGGCCTGTGCTTCCTAAAGGGCCTGTATCCATCCATCGCAGCACTCCAGACACGCGAGCTATCCCACCACATAATCACAATGAGATCATAGCCCTGCAACTGCACACAGATCTCTAATTCATTCTGTTGATTTCCCACGCTGCATGCATTTGTGTACAGGCACTTAACAGAGGCATGCAAATGTGCTGATTTCCCAGCAGGGGGGCAAGAGGTTTCCCCATAGTCTTGTCTTGTAGGTATTTCCTTACCTGCCTGCAAATGCTTGAAGGAGCCCCACTTGAGCCCCCTTTTGTTGACTGCGTGGTGTCTATAACTCTCCTCTTCCCCCATCTTTCCTAGTTTAAAGCCCTCCTTACCAGGTTGGCCAACCTATTGACAAAGATGCCTGGGCCTCATTTAGTGAGGTGGATCTTGTCTCTCCCAAGCAGCTGTCGTTCTTCAAACAGGGTCCCATGGTCATAGAAACCAAAATCCTGTTGGCAACACTAGCTGTGCAGCCAGTTGTTAACTTGCAGTATCCATCTACTCCTCCTCACATCCTTCCTCCTCACTGGCAGGATCAAGGAGAAAATGGCCTGGACCCCCAGACCACTGTTTCCAGAGCTCTATAGTCACATTTGATATGTTCCAAATTGCCCTTGGCAGCATCATTGGTGCCAATGTGGAAGAACAGCAGGGGGTAATAGTCAGAGGGGTGGACAAGCTTTGCCAGTCTTTCCATGACATCTCGGATCCGAGCACCCAGCAGGCAGCAAACCTCTCTAGACAAGAAGTCAGTTCAGCAGATGGGTGCCTCCGTCCCCTGCAGCAGGCTCACAATCACTCATCACTTCTTCCAGGTGTTTGTGTGTGGCGCAGGGTCCGTCGGTCCAGTTGCTTCACTTGAAACCGTGTCCTGCTCCTCCTCAGCTTGGAGGGCAGTGAACCTGTTCATCAGCTGCAAGTCTTCAGGAGGAGCAAGAGCCTTTCTCCTCATACGAGAGATGACCAGTTTCCAGGCTTCATCTTCTACAGAGTAATGACTTACTGTTCCACATGGCACAGAGCCTGCCTGCATCTCCACTGTTGTGGGGGGGTTGAGACTCTTGAAGCTGTAGGGTCCCTGAGAATATCCTACCTATCTTTTGCTCACCTTCTCAGATGCTACACAGCCTTCTGACTTCCTTCCATAACTCCTTGCTCTGGTGACACAACTCATCAACAGTACATCTTCGGCATGAAGGATGACTGTCAGCCCCAGGCTCACAGGGAGGCCCCTGGCACTCCCTGCTGCCTGAGATTTGTGGAGCTGCATCCTCCACTGGAAGCTCTGTCTGGGTGGATGCCTCTGACAGGGCAGGGAAAGCAACCTCAACATCTACTGGGGAACACACTCTGCAATGTGTTACTACCATGTTCTTGATGGGATGCACTCACGAGTGCTGAGGGAGCTGGTGGACATCATTGCTAGGCCACTCTCCATCATCTTTGAAAGGTCATGGAGAAGAGGAGAGGTGCCTGAAGGCTGGAAGAAAGCCAATGTCACCCCAGTCTTCAAAAAGGGCAAGAAGGAGGACCCGGGAAACTACAGGCCAGTCAGCCTCACCTGCATCCCTGGAAAGGTGACGGAGTAGCTCATCCTGGAGGCCATCTCCAAGCACGTGGAGGACAAGAAGGTGATCAGGAGTAGTCAGCATGGCTTCACCAAGGGGAAATCATGCTTAACCAATCTGATAGCCTTCTATGATGGAATGACTGGCTGGGTAGATGAGGGGAGAGCAGTGGATGTTGTCTCCCTTGACTTCAGCAAGGCTTTTGGCACTGTCTCCCATAACATCCTCATAGACAAGCTCAGGAAGTGTGGGCTAGCTGAGTGGACAGTGAGGTGGATTGAGAACTGGCTGAATGGCAGAGCTCAGAGGGTTGTGACCAGTGGCACAGAGTCTAGTTGGAGGCCTGTAGCTAGCGGTGTCCCCCGGGGGTCAGTACTGGGTTCAGTCTTGTTCAGCTTCTTCCTCAATGACCTGGATGAAGGGACAGAGTGTACCCTCAGCAAGTTTGCTGATGATACCAAACTGGGAGGAGTGGCTGATACACCAGAGGGCTGTGCTGCCATTCAAAGAGACTTGGACAGGCTGGAGAGGTGGGCAGAGAGGAACCTCATGAAGTTCAACAAAGGGAAGTGCAGGGTCCTGCACCTGGGGAGGAATAACCCCAGTCACCAGTACAGGTTGGGGGTTGACCTGCTGGAAAGCAGCTCTGCGGAGAAGGACCTGGGAGTGCTGGTGGACACCAAGTTAAGCATGAGGCAGCAAGGTGCCCTTAAGGCCAATGGTATCCTGGGGTGCATCAGGAAGAGTGTTGCCAGCAGGTCGAGGGAGGTGATTCTACCCCTCTACTCAGCCTTGGGAAGGCAACATCTGGAGTACTGCATCCAGTTCTGGGCTCCCCAGTACAAGAGGGATGTGGCACTACTGGAGCAAGTCCAGCGAAGGGCTACAAAGATGATTAGGGGACAGGAGCATCTCTCTTATGAGGAAAGACTGAGAGAGCTGGACCTGTTTAGCCTGGAGAAGAGAAGGCTGAGAGGAGATCTTATCAATGTGTACAAGTATCTTAAGGGAGGGTGTCAAGAGGATGGGACCAGACTCTTTTCAGTGGTGCCCAGCGACAGGATGCAAGGCAACGGGCACAAACTGAAACACAGACACTTCCATCTGAACATGAGGAAAAACTTCTTCACTGTGAGGGTGACGGAGCACTGGAACAGGTTGCCCAGAGAGGTTGTGGAGTCTCCTTCTCTGGAGATATTCAAAAGCCGCCTGGACGCAATCCTGTGCAACGTGCTCTAAGTGACCCTGCTTGAGCAGGGGGGTTGGACTAGATGATCTCCAGAGGTCCCTTCCCACCTCAACCATTCTGTGATATCTGAGGAAGCATATGCTACTATGACTGGAGATGAAGACCCCTTCTTTGCAACCTGCTGAACAAACTGCTGTGTCTGTTGGCTGCCTCTGTTA
Source organism: Apteryx rowi (assembly GCF_003343035.1). Classification (NCBI taxonomy): domain Eukaryota; kingdom Metazoa; phylum Chordata; class Aves; order Apterygiformes; family Apterygidae; genus Apteryx; species Apteryx rowi. The sequence continues at coordinate 403,563 of NW_020451002.1, read as the reverse complement.
GCTGCGCTCAAGTATAGTCAATGTATAGTCCGTTTGTTTCAGGAATGTTTGAATGTTTTAAAACTCGCATTATTTATTTAGAAGAGAAGATTACAGCAACTGCTGATCACACAAGGATGTGCAAGAACCATAGTGGAGAACCTAATATCACAGCCATCAGTGCACAAAGGGACTGAAAGGAGGATGTTACATGCAAGTATAGTTAAAAAAAAAAGGAAAAAAGTACTCAACTCCAAGGAAAAATTTCAAAAAAGATTTAAAAAGTAAAAAAGTACTTAACTCTAAGGAAAGATTTCAAAACACAAATTCTGGTGTCAAAAGAAAGTATTGCAAGAGATTAACTTTAAACAATTGTGGGATACTGGTCTATAGGATTTGATCCTCCCTGCCAGGGGTAAACAGCAGGTGCAAAGGGTGATTCGCGGTCTAACACCCGTGTCGGTGAGGCAGCGCCCGGGGCGAGGCGGAGGTGTCGCCCCCCACATTGCTCCACCCAAACGACGCCGRGGGCGAGGCGGGAGTCTCGCAGCCTGGCGTTGTTGCTAAGGGCAGAAAAGGCAGCAGCCAATGGCGCCCTCTGCTGAGCTCGACACGGACCAATCGCCCCACAGAGTTTGACTCAGCCCCGCCTCGCCAAGAGGATAAACTCCGCGCGTAAACGTTCCTCCACGTTGAGGGCGAGAACACCAACATACGGACGGGCTGATGGGCCTGGACCTCTCCTCCCCAAACAGGGACGCCTCTGACAACGTCAGATGTTCCCCGGGAAAAATACCATTGTTGAAAGCACTTAATTATCAGTTTGAGCTCAAAAAAGTAGAATTTTTGCAGCAAGTGCATTTATCAAGGGCAATTCTGAACCTGTTGTACCTGTCACTTTAATAAATTGTTTATTTTACAATTTTGTGAAACTGACTCAGGGAAAGTCCTTTTCGGAGGGCTCTGGCATGCAAATGTTGATTGCCAAATGAGGAAGGGCCTTTCCACCTAATCATGCCCTTTCCCTCCCTTCACGTGACAACAGTGGAGATGGAGTTTGGATTACTACTTCACAGAGAGACAAGTGCTCCTTTTCAGTATGAGAAAATGTTCTAAGAGATGAATTTTAATGAATGTAGTGAGAATGTTTTAGCAGCTTAGAAAACCACCCTGAGAAGATCTTCAAGGAGATAACATGTTGGCAGGGTATTCTTAAATGCATTAACATTTATGTGGAGTAAAAGTTTAAACCAGGCCCTTCCATCCTGTATGTGATTCAAGCCAATAAAGAAATAAAACCCTGACGAGTCAATGGGAGTCTTTCTATTTGTTTCACTAGGATTTCTCTCAAGCAAGCCTTAGATCTCGTCCTACTTTAAATTAAAGTTTGATTTGCAAACTTAAACGAGTACGTTTAATCTGAGAAGGGTTTTTTTTTTTTTTAATGAAATGCAACAGATAAAGTCTTCTTTCCTGGCAGTTTCCTAGTTTCTCGCTTCCTGTGAGTTTCAGAACACCTCAGAGCCAGTTGCTCACTGATCATCATCAATCTTAGCTTACCAGCAGTTTTATTTCTACTTGTTCTTCCTCCACATCCCTGGGATATCTATTTTGTACTATTCTCTTGTACTAAATTCACCTTATCTCAACTTGGATTTTCAGCGGAAAAGCCTTCTGTTGCCTAGGGAATTAACCTTTCATTTGCCAACTATTTGACCACCTCAGCCAATGTTAGACCACAACTAGGAAAATCACATTCCTTATGATAAATCCACAGAGCATGGGGTCCTACACTGCAGCTGTGGTCATTTATCCAGGGCTACTGGTGCCTGACACAAACCTCTTCTAGGGAATCTCCTCTCAAAGAGCTTCATTTACATTTCAGTGCAGATGAAGGCTTCCTGGCCCTCACAGAAAGTCCCAGCCAAGGAAGGTGCAAGTACTGGGTACCTATCCTGCCTTTGGGGTGAAGGCCCTGAAAAGGTACAGGAGGCCTGAAGAAGTAGTAAACCTGACCTTTACGCTTTAAATTAGGTAAGTTCATTGTCTTTAAGCAATTTATGTATTTTTCTGAATCAGTGTCTAACACACTGGTTCATGACTAAAGGCTACAAGACTAATTATAAACCACCCAGTGGGCTTTCCAACCAGTCAAACATTGGATTAAAGAGAGACAGAGGTTTCTCTGTCTTTAGTGCTGTTTAAAACCAAATAGTTTTAGTCTCCTTTCCACACTCACCTTATTGTTAATGCATTTTTCTGAAGAAAGGACTTCAGAATTTAATTCAAGACTGTTAACCATGGATGAAGATAGATGCTTCCCTTAGTCCAGACACAAAGGGAATTGTGATCTGAGACCTACCCTTGTCTTTGAGGTTTCACACTGATGGCTACTAGCAGAACGTGCTGGCTTATGCAGCCCTCAGTCGAAGGTGGCTAAGCTCCATGACTAACTGTGTAGAAACCGTGGTGGCAGGTCCCTGGCAGAAGGAAGGTCATTTAAAATCAGTTCAGACATCTCCACATGTTGCTGAAATGCCCACATACCTTTCCAAAGCTAAGTCCCTAAACCTACATGACTTGATCAGGATTTTTGGAAGAAATATTGTGACATGATCAAGAACTGGACACACTTCACTTAAGTCTCAGTTAAGGTTATTAACCTGACAGCAGCTTTATAGTGGCTCTGCCACTTACTTAAACATAGGAATTATTTTGTCTAATGTATTGGAATATCTGACCAGTATTGTTATACATGCAAGGCTTCACTAAATACACGAATGAGCATGTATCTGCAACATTTGAGTATCAGTGGGATACTTGCAGTAAAAACATTTTTTATGGTTTTATTCAATTATGTTTTTCATTTTTTTCCTATTGAAGAATTACTTAATTATTTTGGAAATAATCATGGGCCACAAAGGATAGAAATGAGGAAAAAATAAAGTGCTTAAAACGTAGATAGACAAAATATTATTGCATTGTAGCTTCCTATTAGATATATCTTTATGTATATGCAAAAATGCCTGTCAAGTAACAGTTATCTGTTAGCCACAGTTTGCATAGTGTTATTCAGGAGTGTGGCATGGCAGCAGAAGTAAGTGACAGAACTAAAGTTAGAGCTAGAAATACCACATCTGGAAACTCTGTATTGGATGAACTTACTTAAGATCTTGCATGCATGAAGAAAAGGAAGGAGACTCTTTTTAAATTTAACTTTAGCAAAATTTGAGGTATAGAAATTGCAAAGTGAATAAATATAAAACACAGAAATCAAGTTTTGAAAACAGCAAAACTAAAATGCATCGCTGAAGTTAGGCCTCCATTAAGTGTCTGATTTAGAATACCTGAGTAACAACCATTGTGCGCCAAGCATTTTAGGATCTGTGGGGCTAAAAGATCAATTAAAAAGCTGAACTTTAGATCTGTTTTTTTCCCTTACGGAAAAACCTTGTCTCTAAGGGTTTATGTTGATATTGATTACATATAAACTTCCAAAGATGAATTATGATCAGAGTGATGATTCCCAAAATACAGATTCTTCCAGTGTCTGCAGGTTTTTAAAAGGCTGTATAAGGCACAGAAAGTACGAGGCAGGGAATATGCTAGTGCTTTTCAGCTCTGGAGAATGTTTAATATTTCTTCCAGCTAAAACATAGACATCTGATTCCAGCACGTTTTGATTCCAGGAAGATCACTAAAAAGAGCTGACATCAAAATACCTGGATGCCTTTAAGAAAGTCAAGCAGCAGTTTCTCTCAGAAGTATATAAAGCCAAATTGTCACTTACATGATCAATTACAAAAAATGCATTGTACCCTTCTATTCCACTCAGAAACTGATTATGAACTATACATGGGAGCCCTGAGAGAAATGTAATAATGTTAATGCAGTAAGCATATACTTCTTTTTTTTTTAATATCGGGGTTGATCTTATTTGATATTTTAATTCCAAAAACTGTAACTATGTGTGATTACCACCGCACATGCAAAATGTATTAAAAACTAACTGATAAATCACAAAATATAATTGTGAACAAAGGTGCATCCTCCAACAGCTGCATTCCTAATGAATCCCCTCCGGTATCACCTCTTCACATTAGGCTCTTTAAAATATTTTAATATAAATATAAACCTGGAGAAAAACATAAAGCTATGCTTGATACACTTTGGGTGTGACAAGATGGGGGGATCATATGTAATGACAACTTGTATGTAAAGACAACTTGATGATACATATCATTATGAATAATTTGGATGCAGAAATTCAATGTAAATTTCAATATCACCAGCTATAAGAGAGCCCACCCAAACCAAAAAAGATTGGTCATGCTTCCAGGATGTGGGAGTCTCTCCTGGGAATCACTGTTTTGGAGCAAGTGTGAGGAGCCTTGGTAAATAATTAGCTAAGTATAATGCCTTAGAGTGACACTGTGATCAGGCTTGGAATATAATTTACACAGTCCAAGTAAAGATTCCTCTGTACAAGTAGCTACATCATGTCATTTGTGTCTGCCAAACTTGTCCAACCACTATCTTTGCAACTAGGATAAGCTGCAGATAAGAAAGGCATATTTTACAAAGAATGAAATGCATATGGTCAAATTTAACTGCCTTGTTTTGGCAGATATCTTGTTTATCTTCAGCAGTTTTTAGAAAGTAAATCCAAAATGATGCCATAACCTCTTTGGCTTAGAATTAGCTGAAGATCACAGAGTGAAATGGTTAGACAACTTTGAAGAAAACAAATGGTCAAAATGTGCTACATAAAAGAAACTTTCAAACATTAATAGGAATGGATTTTGCAGAATTTTTGCTAAAAAATTTCTATTGCTATTTGTTAAATGCTTCAACTTTGTTGCTGCTAAAAGGGATTAAGAAGAAATAGCAGGAATAAAAATTATGTTTCTCAAATATATCTTCATTATTAACCAAGATCGAATGAGCTTATATTGAGCCTAGCAAAATAATGTACGTGTACACTTTAGTTTTAATCTGAATTTATGTTGTTTCAACTTTCAGATCTTGCTATATCTTTATTTGCTAAATTAAAAAATCTATTAGTAATATTTTCTCTGCATCAAGACAAACCTTAATTTCTGTTTGGCTATGCTAAACTATCCAAGTTCCATCTGCCTTTCATGTTTGCTTTTGTGCTGTTAATCTTCTGTAGTTGGAAAGGTTTCAGGAAGAAATCACTGCCACTTTTCCTATTGTGGACAGGGAATGGGAATGAGTTCTTCAGAAGTGGTCTGAGCTTTGCAGTCAGTGCAACACAGAGGAGCAGAAGCTCATTGAGGCTTGGTGCTGGTGCTCTTTCACAGTGACTGCTAACAACTTCTCCCAGTCCCTGGGCAACACAACTGGCCTAATAGCATGCCACCACCAAAAACCGGATGGTGCTTTTGGTTACTATATGTATGATCATAAATTTTGCAAATGTATATTTTTTGCATCTTCCCAGCTGATCAGAGGATCCTGATTTTTTTTTTTTATCTGTGCCTCATCGTCTTAAAAATTTGTTGACATTTTCCACTCTTGTCATGGGTGAACTTTATCAGTGATGACTCCATTTCTTACAGGTCACTGACAGAAACATGAAACAGGGTAGAACCAAGGGCTGGTCTCTGTGGGATTCCTTCAGTGGGGGTTCCTTTTCGCAGGTTAAATTCACAGGTTTTGCCAGTTTCTAATACATTTAATGTGTGTCATGCTGATTTGGTTGTCTTCCAGGTTTTTCATGAAAATTTTCTCGTCTTCTATTGTGTCTTATAGAGGTTTGAGTATGCTATATCAACACTATTATCCTTTAATCAACCAAAATTACAGAAAAAAATAATGTGAAGCTTGTTTGATAGGATTATTTTCTATAAACACATATGAACTGGCATTAATTATTCTACTGTCAAAGTCCAAATGTCTGATTCACTCCATGCTTAACACCTACAGCCATCTCCTCACAGTGCTTCCCCTGTACAACCCAGAAATCATCACACCAAATTAAAAAAAAAAAAAAGAAGTACAACTATTTCTCATTAGCTGACTAACTCTGATTGGAATCACAACTAACAATATCTCTGAAATGCTGATTTTTTCCTCTCTTTCCTTCTCTGTAGCTGGTGTTTTTTGTCCCAGAATGGAAAGCAGTCAGGACATACAGAGTTAGCATGATGCATAATTAAAAGTAATTTTTTAAATAAGATTGGGGGAGGGAATGTTGTCTTTTTTTGATGATATGTGCAAAAAAATGCAGACACATACAAATATTGTGTAAGGAAAGTGGAAAAGTAGTTGGAGAGATTATATTTTAAGCTTATTTGTCTTAAGTTTGAACTTCTGAAGCATGCAAGTATGCATAAGGTTAAAAGAATTATGAAGTCAAAGCTAAAAAATAAATTAAAATTTTAAATAAATGTCTTTTATAGTCTAGTAATGAAACAGTCATACTTCCATACAGTGTTTTCTGATATATGTTCAAGCAGGAAAGCAGCTGAGACCAACTAGTGTCACTGAAAACAAGCTATAATATTGAAATATGGAATTGCTGTTGGCCGGAGTAGCTAATAAAAGTTATAAATTTAAGTTCTCTTTCTTTATGTTTAGTGCTTGGTAATGTGGAATGATCCAATGGCAATAAGAAATCATATGAACTGAATACGGTATTTGCTTCATTGTGATTTAGCATTATAAAACAATGAAGCAAAAGAAAGCTTGTATTAAGAGGACATCAAGTGATTCATATTCAAAAGATATGGTATTTTCTATTTGAGGTTGTGTGTATCCCTTCACAAACAGTCTGTCATTTAATGAAAGCATTAGTTTTCAGAACACTTCTATCTCAGTCAGATCTGGGAATGAGTGAACATTTTGTGTTGAAGAAGACAGTATATCCAAGGCACCACATCCCTCATTTGCTCTAGCAATGGAATTCAATGCAGGCAATGAGACAGTGCTTGCAGAAGGGTTACTACATTAAGGAAGTTGGATACTGCTCCGAAGAATTGAACCACCTCTTTCCCATTAAATTCCAAGGTGATACTGGGATCATTTAAATGAAAATTTTCAAAAATGGTCATTAATTTGATTTGCCTTAGTTTTTTAGACTATATCTTAAACCCTCAAGGCCTGATTTGGTGAAACTCTAAACTCTTATAGTTGTACTTTAATATTTAATAGATTGTATAATGTCCAATATTTAATAGATTGTATAATGTCCAGTAGGAATTGCTGCTACCCATAGTTAGTCAGAGGTTAAGTTATGGAATACCTGCTGTTCACCTAAACCAAACTGATTGTGATAATTGGTCCTTCTTTACTTTCTTATTATTTTAGGAACTTAATTCAAGGAGAATATTTGGAAGGTGTTAAAGTTCAATTATTTTGAAAATTAACTATTAATTATCAATTTTAGGAAAAATGAGGTCATAGGTAACTCTGCTTAGGCATCCAATGTTAGGRACCAATTTTGCCCATACTACCTTTGTTTCTGTCTAAAAGATCTAGGAGAACTGAGACTGGTGTATATTGGCTGAACATCCATACAGGGTAGGCAAGTACTGTTTCCTTTTTCTCCCTTTCTGTTTTCACGGCTTCCTGAGGTAAACAGACATACATAGCTGGACCTGAATCTCTATCTATGGAATGCAAAAGGAAATGCGTGGCTGCACCAAGCTTGCTCCTAGGACACCCTTCTCATTTAAGGCCAGCGGGGGGCTGGTAGGCCCAGGTTCAGGCCATACAGAGATTAGGGTTACGGTTAGGGTTAGGGTTAGGAGAGAGAGAAAGGCTAGAGCGATATGTGGAGTGGGGCTGCAGAGGGCATTTGAAAGGAAATGGGTGGCTGCACCAAGCTTGCTCCCAGGACACCTTTGTCT
>NW_020451002.1:394457-395338 GCF_003343035.1 Apteryx rowi | reverse complement strand
TTAGGGTTAGGAAAGAGACAAAGGCTAGAGGGCCATGTGGAGTGGGGCTGCAGAGGGCATTTGAAAGGAAATGGGTGGCTGCASCAAGCTTGCTCCCAGGACACCTTTGTCTCTTAAGGCCGGCATGGGTCTGGTGTGGCCAGGTTCAACCCATGGCAGAGATTAGTGTTAGGGTTAGGGTTAAGGTTAGGGTTAGGAGAGAGAGAAAGGCTAGAGTGCCATGTGGAGTGGGGCTGCAAAGGTCATGCGAAAGAAAAAGCGTGGCTGCAGCAAGCTTGCTCCCAGGACACCTTTGTCTTTTAAGGCCAGCATGGGTCTGGTGTGGCCAGGTTCAGGCCATGGCAGAGATTAGGGTTAGGGTTAGGGTTAAGGTTAGGGTTAGGAGAGAGAGGAAGGCTAGAGCGATATGTGTAGTGGAGCTGCAGAGGGTATGCGAAAGGGAATGCGTGGCTGCACCAAGTTTGCTCCCAGATCACCTTTGTCTTTTAAGGCCGGCATGGGTCTGGTGTGCCCAGGTTCAGGCCAYGCCAGAGATTAGGGTTAGCGTTTGCTTTAGTGTTAGGGTTAGGAGAGAGAGAAAGACTAGAGTGCCATGTGGAGTGGAGCTGCAAATGTCATTCAAAAGGAAATGGGTGGCTGCAGCAAGCTTGCTCCCAGGACACCTTCGTCCTTTAAGGCYGGCGTGGGTCTGCTGTGCCCAGGTTCCAGCCATGCCAGAGATTAGGTTTACGTTTAGGGTTAGGGTTAGGGTTAGGTTAGTGTTAGTGTTAGGAGAGAGAGAAAGGCTAGAGGGCCATGTGGAGTGGGGCTGCAGAGGGCATTTGAAAGGAAATGGGTGGCTGCACCAAGCTTGCTCCCAGGACACCTTTGTCTTTTAAGGC
>NW_020451002.1:389679-390147 GCF_003343035.1 Apteryx rowi | reverse complement strand
GGACACCTTTGTCTTTTAAGGCCGGCATGGGTCTGGTGTGGCCAGTTTCAACCCATTGCAGAGATTAGTGTTAGGGTTAGGCTTAGGTTTAGGCTTAGGAGAGAGAGAAATGCTAGAGGGCCATGTGGAGTGGGGCTGCAAATGTCATTCGAAAGGAAATGGGTGGCTGCACCAAGCTTGCTCCCAGGACACCTTCGTCCTTTAAGGCCGGCATGGGTCTGGTGTGCCCAGGTTCAGGCTATGCCAGAGATTAGGGTTAGCGTTAGGGTTAAGGTTAGAGTTAGGGTTAGGAGAGAGAGAAAGGCTAGAGCGATATGTGTAGTGGGGCTGCAGAGGGCATTTCAAAGGAAATGGGTGGCTGCACCAAGCTTGCTCCCAGGACACCTTTGTCCTTTAAGGCCGGCATGGGTCTGCTGTGCCCAGGTTCAGGCCATGCCAGCGATTAGGTTTACGGTTAGGGTTAGCGTT
>NW_020451002.1:379528-388861 GCF_003343035.1 Apteryx rowi | reverse complement strand
GTTAGGGTTAGGAGAGAGAGAAAGGCTAGAGCGATATGTGTAGTGGGGCTGCAGAGGGTATGCGAAAGGGAGTGCACGGCTGCAGCAAGCTTGCTCCCAGGACACCTTTGTCTTTTAAGGCCGGCATGGGTCTGGTGTGCCCAGGTTCAGGCCATGSCAGAGATTAGGGTTACGGTTACAGTTACGGTTACGGTTACGGTTGCGGTTGGGAGAGAGAGAAACGCTAGAGAACCATGTGGAGTGGGGCTTCAAAGGGCATGCCAAACTGAATGTGTTACTCCACCAAGCTTGTTCCCAGGAAAACCTTGGCTCTTGTCTGCGAATTGTGCTTGTATGCCCAGTTTCAGTCCCCACCCCATATTTCTAGTGGGTTAGCATTAACCTGTACCCTGGTGCTACCCCTTTTTTCTTTTGTCGCCTGAAGCTAGCGTCGCCATTCCCCTTCTTTTCTAAGTGTCATTATTGTCCTAGTAGCAAACTTGTTGCAGCCACACATTTCCTTTGGCATTCCCTTTGTATCCTCACTCCACCCTGCGCTCTAGCCTTTCTCTCTTTCCTAATCCGAAACATAGAATCACAGAACCAGAGAATTGTTTGAGGTTAGGAGATCACCTGGTCTAATCACCCTCCTCTGGCACAGTCTTCTATACCGCATTGCCCGGGATCGTGTCCAGACAGCTTTTGAATATCTCCAAGGGTGCAGATTCTTCAACTTCTCTGTGCAACCTATTCCAGTGCTGAGTCACACTCAGTAGTATTTCCTCGTGTTCAGACAGTACTTCCTGTGTTTCAGTGTGCCTGCGTTTCAGGCAGCAGAGCAGAATATTCTTAGTCTCTGCTCTGAACGCTGTCTTCCCTTCACCTGAGTCTTACACCCCTTTATTGGATTTTGCCTTTGATCTTAAGAAGTCCTCCTCCTGTGAATAATTGCAACAGCCTAGTGAGAAATGGACACATCCTACAGGTCTTGATGTTATAAATATTTCCGCTTCCTCTGTCTCCCTCTGGCAAACTGATTTTTCTGTAAAAAGACTTTTTTCAGCCCTGAAAGATTTAATTCAGATATTTTTTGTAGTGTAACTTGCTTCTTATGGGTTGTTACAGTATGAGTGCAAAATACCAGCATTATCTTTCATCTTTGCTCACCAGAACACCTAATCCTCAGGGAAGTAAATCTTTGGGAGAAAAAAGTTCTTGACCTTCCTGTCTTGCCACAGAATTTTGAGCTGAACAGCAAAATAATAAATGGGATTGCTTTGCTGAAGAAGGAGGACTGAGGGTGGTACAGGAATAACTCTCAGTTCACCCAGGTTGAGGCTGTTTCATATCAAATCTTTCTCTCCTCACAACAGCTACTATTGTTAGGTACGAGGATCCCTATGCAAAAATATAACTGTTTTCTTTACATGAAGGGTTGGGCTCCACAATCAGGACATTTTTCTCTTTCTCCAGTATGACTCAAGGTTTTGTTCCCCATATTCTGTGTGGTAGAGTATCCTATCCTGAGCAGGTATTTAATCTGGAATAAATCCACAAAGGCAGGAGGGAAGTGACCTGTGAAATGAAGTGGAAGATTATCATTGTCTTTGTAGACCTAGAAGAGGATAGTTATGAAAGTGTGAGGAACATCAGAGGTGTTGCTTTGCTTCATCCAAAGTATTTCAGAAAGTGGTGTCTGTCTCAAAAGATGTCTGACGAGTTATTATAGGGTATTCCAATTTTAAATAAACACATTCATAGATAAACTTTGAAAATAACTCTGGACGGTATGTCATGTACCCTCAGAACTATTGGCAAGTCGTCTTATAAATGCACAGCACACAAGCTGCATGAAGGAAGCAAATAACAAGGTAGTATTTCTGAGAGGTATTATATTAGCAGTAAGAGGAGGCTTAAGGGTTTTTTTTTTAGATTCTTTTTTAATTTTTCTTTTTCATGATCACTGTAACATTGAAAATGGAAACCTTATGGACTGTTTTTATTCTCCTGTCGGCCTTGATTTGTCCTTTTTACACCCACAGCTGCAACTGACTGAAATGAAGACAGAGGCTCATTCCTTATCATGCAAGAGAGAGATGCAGAAACCTATTCATATGGTGTTTATGTGGAAATCAGTTTATTTTTCCCAACACAGGTCAGGAAATCAAGACCTTCAGGGAAAAATTACCCTTTTAGCCTGTCAAAGTCAGGGAGAATTATGTGGTTAAAAATTTCTGAAGGTCTGGGCCTTTGTATTGTTGTGCCTCAACTGTCCATAAATAAAATGGGAACAATAATTTTCTGACTTACAAAAATGTAATAAAGTTAAATACACTAATATTCATGATTTGGGGATGGGAGACAGAAATCTATCAGTCAAAAAATAATGCGGTCCCAATTTACTATGGCTAATGCACACATTCACATGGACTAAAATAACAATGTGTGTATAGGCACGCCCCCAAGGAAAGAGGCTGCCAAGTACAATTGTGGCTGCTTTTTTGCTTACCAAATTAATATTTAGCCATTACAACTTACCTTGGTCCGAAGACATGGGTCTCATCTAGAGCCAGTGAAATCAATAGCAGTGAAATCAATGGCAAGACTTCAGTTGACTGTACAGGATTTTGGATTTGTTCTGTGATTCATGCATCATACTAAAGAATTATGTCAGTTTTTGTCACTTTTACCTCCACACACCTAGGAGATTAAAACTGTGCTTTACTTTCCAACCTTTTTTGATTTATATTACTCACACATCTGTATCATATTAATAAACTACACTAACAGCATATACATTCCTCAAAGTCCCTGCAACCCAAAAGTGATGAAGAATGTGCTTTTTTACCTGATGCTTGGCTTTAAATATTACAATAAATTTGCTGATAAATGTATTGTTGATCTTGAAACCTATGCATGACCCAAACACCTTTTCATCTTAGGAAGCAACTTGTCTATCTGTAGTTCTGCAGTGCAACAGTATTTGTTTTTCAACTCTTTCATTGAAGTCTTTGTAACATTAGAGCACTGGCTGGCGATGAAGATAAATCCTTGGCAGTATCCCTTTCAGTGCAGGGATCCAAGTTTTCCTATGAGAATATCTAAATTCCTTGGAGGCTTTTAAAACTCTCATTTAGACTTTTTTTTTTTTTGCTCTGCCTTCATTGATCTGCTATGAAAATAATTCCTCTCTCCTTTCATTAGATTTTCCCATATTTTACTTCCCTCCCCATTCAGTTGGTGATTTACTACTATGACAATGATTTCACTGCAGGAGGACTCATATGTGCCTCATCCACAAAGCTGTTGGTGATATCACAGAAAATGGTGCCAATAAGTGTCTTACAAGTTTTGAAAAGTCAGACCTGCCCCAAAGAATTTTAAAATTTGCATAAACCAGTAGGTTAAAAGGAGGATGAACTGCATTAATATTAAGCCCTTATCTTTAGAAACCTTGGGTTCAGTTCTTATCCTATAAACAGGCCATTCCTGAATGATTTTTGGCTGTGAGAACCCCTCATACTAAGACTATGACTGCATTACCTGAAGGATGGATGGCATATCTGTGTGCAGAAAATTCTTAATTCTTAACTCTTAAGAGTCTAGGGACTCTTGCTGTAGTGCCTGTATATCTCCATTTGTTACTGGACTAGGTACTTTGCCTGTATCTGACCTGAATGGAGGAAACTTGCCTTTCTCTGGCAGGTTAATCTTGTCTAAAATGACTTTCTACACTTTCTTATCCTAGATTTATGCCAAAAAAGGTTTTGGATCATAATCCAGCATTATATATTCTTCTTCTGAATATATCAGTGTCTATAATTACATTTTAAACAGTATAAAATATCTCACTCCTTGACTCTGTACTCATTATTTACGCACATGTTGACTCTTAATGAAGTTTTTGACAATTAATTAGCTAGCTTCTTCAAGATCATTTGTTCATTTATACTTTAAAATTTTTCATATATTTAATAAACTGTGGCTTTCAAGAAAAAGCACCAAAATTAGTTCTTCACTCTAAGCCACATACACAGCTGTTCACTAAATAGAAGCACTACTAACATGAGCTCCAACACAGAAAACCAAAGTTAATATTTTGCATTATGTATAGTAGTTCTATATGACTGAAATTACTGCATAAGTTAACTTTCTCTGTTTGAGGACCTAAACACAAAGTTTCTCACCTGATCAGATTTTTCTGAGCCCTGAAGTATTTCTGTGGATTTTCTCTGAACTTCTGCTAGTATTTCCCCCTTCTCCCTTTCTGGCAAGACAGTCTCACAAACTGTCAGTGTAGCTCTTGTTCTGCATGTTTTAAGTTTCATATGGTTGGATTAAAATGTATTTTGTTGGATTGTGGCCATCTAACCAGATCAAGTTTGCTTTTAGAAACATTCTCTTCATGGTCCTTTTGGTCTGCATCATCTGAAAACTGCCATAAGCAGAAGTTTTCTATTCATATCTAGAAGGCTAATCATTGTATTGTGTTATGCCAGGCCAAAATGCCAGCCTCAGGGCCCTCCTAGTTATACGCACTTTCTATGATTGCTTGACAAGGTCTGCCTTCCTTGAAACCATGTTGACTAGCAGCCACAGTGTTTTTATCCTTAAATTCTTCTTCATAGAATCTTAAATTGACTGTTACACTACCTGACTTAACACCCAGGTCAGAACAACCGACCAACCAGTTGACTGGTTTTTCATCTTAGGTTCTTTTAATTTCTTTTCTAAACACCAGCATTTAACATATAATGTTCATTCTACTTCCTTCTCCTTCTTTAACCCCCATTACTTTTTTTGAATAACTTGTTTCTGCTTCCGTATCTCCTTTTAGCTAGGATGGCCTCTTTTACATTGAAATCCTATTGTGGCTTTTTTGAGGTAGTTGGTGGTATATCTTGAAACAATTCTCAGTTTTCATTAATACTTCTTAGCATACATGTGTATTCCCACTGAGTTATGTTAGCAATTGTTTGGGGTTTTGGAGAATGGTTCTTCTGGAGTCCCAACTATGCATATTACAGTGGGGTCACGTTCTAGAAATGCAATCAAAAAACAATCCAGGAAACAGTGCAATGGCTGATTTTAGGTCTGTAATTAATCCTCTTTTGCCAGTCAGCATGGGGTTCAATAAGTGGTTATGTCAAAGCAGGAGCAAGATTTCCAGTACTAACAAATAATCATCTATTACTTTGGGAAATTGTACAAAAGTCACGTGAAATCCCCAGGAATGTCCACAGGTTGAAGTCATTTGTGAGAACACAATTTTTTCCTGTATATTCTGGTACAAGAAAACACATCTAGTGAATGTTTAGGAGCAAGTCATCTTGTTATGCAGTGAGGTAAGGTAGACAGTAAAGATGCTTTCTAATACCCCACATACTTAATTTGCTTAGAATTATTATCCATGATGACTACAGCTCCTGTGATGCTGAATTGTCAGTGCTTCTGTAAAAGGATATAGTATTTTTAGTTGTAAAACTCCCTTTTCTGCTATGTACATGTGCACACTGACACAGACATACATATAAACATACACTCTGTACACCTATTCTGTCCAGGTGGAACAAATTTTATCCATCAGTTGTTATGAAAAGTCAGGTCTTACTGCATTGTCTTAACCAGGAATCTCTTTTCTTTTCAGATGTCTCCCCACTATCTTGCTTATTTTCTCTGAACATTAATTATATAGACTACAAAATCTTGTTTTCTTATATGTCCTATTTGGGCCGGCAGATGTCATGTACAGTGTATTGGATTAACTCATTAAAACTTTTTTCCTTCTTGATTAGATTAAAGGTCTCCTGATGAACCTGATCAATCAGCTGAGAAACTGGTATTCTGCAGCTGTGATAAAAGGTGTTTAAACCCTTTCTCTCTAAATTGGAAATCTTTAATGTCTTGAAAATCTGTGCTAACTGCTTATCTCTAGTAATTTTTGCTGTTTTTTCTGTCATATAATAGGGCATGTACCTGAGAAGGGCATATATCCCAATATTGGGATATTGGTTCCATCACATGATCCTGGAAGATGAAGAGTCTGTAGCTAAGAGGTGGTAACTGGAGCCAAAGTGCATTGTCATTAAAGTACTTTATCTTTTGATATTTATTTGTCTGTTCGATAGTCCAAAATTCAAATTTTAAATATCCTAAACTAAGGCATTAAATAAACAGTCTTTGGGACAAAGCATTTAATAAATAATTTATTTACAGCCTACTAATACAATATTTTTTTCAACAAGAAAGGAAGTTATTCATTCAGTAATATATATCCTACAATTGTATTGCTTGCCTCAGTTGCTGATTGCTGAATGTATTAATAAGAAGATGCTCTTAAAACTGTGAACAGCAAAATCTGTGCCTCAGATTCTCAGGCTTCACGAGGATGTTGTGGATATTTCTTGGCTGATCTGATGCTGCGTTTCTTTTCTGTCTCGATGAGTTTTATATGGCTGGCATCAAAGATGTTTTCAGATCTCATTTTTGTCCTGCTGTGAACTTTCAGGAGTGCTCAGCTTTGTGCCCTCGTATAAGACTTTACAATCTCTAGACCTTTTTCATAAAAGCTTGCTGTTTGGCAGTTGTAACAAAATTATCCTTAATGGATTTATCCTATTGTAATTTCAACTTCAAGTTTTGTATTTCGAAGACATTTCTAAAGCTTACCTAGGAAAGTATTAATGAGTTTTAGGAATTTTTGTACTTTCTAAAAATTAGAGGCAGTCTTCAGTGGCTCACTGGCAAATTCTGACTCTGTCCATGGTTTGAGCAGCTTTCTTGTATGTTCTATACACGGCTACCTGTGCTGCTGGGTTGTACTCTAGGGACATCCCTGAGATGTCGCCTGGGGAGCCTTGTCCAATTAAAGTCTATGACAACTTTTGAAATTGATTTTAGTGCAGTAAGTCAACACCTGTATGAAAATGAACTGGAGACCCTGGTGGAAGGTGAATGGAAGAATGGAAAGAAATAGAGTTGAAAAATTTGGCCCTTTATATTTACTACTAATTCTTTTAATTTTAATCCAATTTAATGAAAAAACTTTCTGGTTTTATGGTTGGAGGCAATATTGATGTGCTTCACACAGCGAAGAATTCCTCCAGCTAGCTCTGAGACCTCTCAGTCTGCTGTAATGATCACTCTATGCAACCTCATGTGGAAATAATATTGAAAGTCCTAAAAACAGAATATCCAGACTAATTAGTTCACGACTATACTGCTTCTGCTACAAACATGGTTACAGTGCTTCCAGTTCTAGCCATAGCTTTGTTGGTGATCTTTGCCTTGTGCTACATTAAGCACCTGTGCATAATGTGTGCATAAACAGAAAGCAAACCATGTCAAGAAACTGCATCTTATCCAAAGGATCACTGATGAAAATTGTTTAGCCGTGTTTGTCTTTATTCAGTAGCAAAATATATAATGAGAAAGGGGCTAAACCCACAAATCATTATGTCTTTCAGTTTCATCCAAAGCCAAGGTTTAGTTTGATTCATTTGTGTCATTGTGGTATCAACAATATTTAGAGGCCTTTTATCCAAAATTCTGTTATACTAAAATGAACAAATTTATTAAGGTCCCAAATGGATCACATCCAAAGGTCAGTAAGAGTATTTACCTTGATTTGAGTGGAATTTTTACCATGTACAGCCAAGAAACATTTGTCTAATAGTCTTATGAGTCTTTCTCATCTAAAATAGCCTTCTTCATTCTGGCAGCATAACTGTTTATTATCAAATGTTAGGGATGTCAGGTATAATCAAGCCAATTGGAATACAGCTATATTAATTTCTAGCTAAATAGAGAAAAATACGTTCTCAGCTTTTGAGGCAACTTGTTTTTCTTATGAGATGGTTGTACATTATCATACATATTTTTTAAACTGCATTACAGTTGGCTTGTCTGGCTAGAAATCTTGTTCATTTACATAAGAACAGGGCAGAGGGAAGTTGTTATAAAAGGGAAATGGAGGGGGTAGCAGTAGACCCCACTGATAATAAAATTTGGATATGTGAGTATATAAGTTCCTATTCCTCCATAAAAAACAGATCATGATCTGTTGGGGTAAGGTGGAATTCCCAGAGAGGTACCAAAGCCCTGTACTCAATTCGCTACAGTTCTTATGAAAGCCCTTACTGGGTTTCACAGGCTTGATTCTTGGAGCTGACTTGGGTTCTATTCCATGCAAGTATCTTGCATGTATGTTTCTGAGCAGCTTATGTCTCTACCCAGTGGTTTTTGTGTGCTATTGCGTGATGTGTTACATTAAGAAAGAGGCATGCTTTAAAATTTGCATTTCTCACTGGGCTTTTATGACTTTTGTATGTACTTTTTAATGACAGGCTTATAACTAAGCACTCTAGGTCTGTGAGGATGTATAACAGATTAGTCCAAAGTCATCTGACAAGTATATTTTTGAAGGACTTTATGAGACATTGCATTTTACAGATGTTATGTTGTAATTTATATGTAATTTGATGTGGAAGATGAAGAAAAAAAGTCAACTTTCTGCCTTCTCATATGCAAAATGAGGTGCAAGTTAAGAGCTGTAGTAAATGAATTTTCTCAACATGCTTTAAGATAACTGAAGAAGCCACTGTTCCCATTCCCACCTCTTTCTTGAATTACCACTTGTAACCTGAACTGACAGAAGGTAGCGTGTCCAGTGCTCTGGCTCCCCAGGCTCCCTGGTATTGTAGTATGGACCATTTAATTTGCAATTCAGATGCTCCCTTGCTCTGCAGCATATTAGTATACCTATCCTTCTCTGCTCCTCTAGTTTAGAAGCAAAGGGAGTAACTCCACATAGAGGAGTCTGCAATTGCTCTGTACGTATTGAGTAAAGCTTGTGAAGTTCTTAAATTCTCTCTTCACCCTTGCAATGCACATTTATATCAAGTTAGAACATGAAGAAATTTAGCCCTTCTCATGTCAGTTTCGACATCATATTCAGTCTTGTCTCCTGAAGTCTTACAGTCAGGGAAGTCAGCGACAAACAAGGCTTCCTTCCTTGCATTGTGCTTTATGGAGCCAAAACAGTATCGATGTATGTTGCAGCAAAGTCTGTTGCACCACCATAACTATCTGACGGGCGAGTGAAGAGTTAACAGGACTGAAGTTTGTCAATTGATACGCAGAAGAACTGATAGCACAAGAGCTGACGTGCACAAAGCTGCTGAACAGAGGACTTAACAGGACTAAAGTCGTCTACCAACCGATATGCGCAAGGATTGATATGCGCAAGGCTGCGGAATGCCAGCATTAACAAGACTGAAGAGGTCTGCCACCTGGAATCTGCACGGACCCCCAGGGAGGGAAGAAGCAATACGGAGGTGTTGTGGTCTTGCCTCG
>NW_020451002.1:342662-379258 GCF_003343035.1 Apteryx rowi | reverse complement strand
ACGGTTTCAGGTTATCCTTTCTAAATTAGTAACTGATGGTTTTGTGTTATCCTTCCTAAATTAGTAATCGCATTATTTTAATGGATGTTACTAATCCAAGAACTTGTGTGAGGAAATAAACATCTTTTTTATTATTATTATATTACTGTCTCAGTCGTTGCTATCGAACCTTCATAGCATGACAGCGTGACACTATCAAATCTGAATTCAGTTCATTTGTCACTTTTCTAAGGAGCTCTTCTCTGCTAGATAAATAACAAGAGAAAGGGGGAGCACAACTTCACTCCAGAAAGCACTGATTAGATGGTTYGCAGTTGATCTGGTTAATTCTACACATCAAAAAATAAAGGTAACTTCTCACTATAATGTTTCAGGTTGACTGTAGGTGCTTCCAGTGATCAAGTTCTTTGTGGAAGGCTTGTTTCTGGTTCCTGAACAATTAGAAAAACCCAGGCTGCGCTTGAAAAAAAAAAGAAAAAAAAAACAAAAAAAATCAAACCCTAGGTGGTGTTTTACTCCAACCTACATTGGTACAAATTTTCAGTAACTTGACTGTCTTGAATTGTCCAGTATTTTGACTGGAGATGCAACTGGAGTAGAGATGCTTCCTCATTTTGTATATGTTTCTTGTAAAGTCGAGCTGAATGTGCATATGGGTGGAGAGAGGGGAGACAGGATTCTTTCTGAAATGAATCTGTGACAGTCAAGTAGTCATAATGGAAACTGGTCAAATTAGCTAGAGAAAAAGGTCATTCCTACTAAAAATTAGAGATGTTCTGAGCAATTTGGGAACAAGTGGATATATTTCATAGCATGATTGTCTCTCCTTCCTTAAGTCCATTGCTGCATGAGCTGGTTGTACTGGCATTTGCTTGTGTTCTGTTTAATGCTCTAGCCAATCAGCTTGACCTTTGTGACCGTGGTTTGCATGGTCATGGCAGATGTTGCTCCTGACTGACATCTAGAAGTTTCATCCAGTTCTCCATGTTTTTGCCTTGTTAAGCATAAATCCCAATTTTTCCTTCATTACCTTGATTTTTTTTCATATATATAAAAGGAGAAAAACAATTGCTGGCCTTGATATTGTGAGGGAGGAGGGATAATGAATAAGGGGGAGAAGAAGCCCTCCAGAATTTTTAATTTGGCCATCAGTTTATAGTAGCCCTTAAGTAAAAGCAATTTAATGCTCTGGTGTCTAAAGTCAATAGGAAGATTTCAGTGGATTCTGCATTTGAATCCATCCCTTTGAGTTAGGAACTATGCAATTACTGAGGTTATTGAAGCAAATAGCTACTGGACAGCAGGGAGACACTATGCTCCCTTGCCAAAGGGTAAGCTCTTTAATGTAACTCAGATGAATGGTCTCCTTACCGTAGTACTGTGGTTTTGACAATGTTCAGAGCAGATACTTTGGGAAAGAGCATGGCACAGCAAAAATATACTTCTGCTTTTCTGCATCTGCTTCCAGTGGATTGTCCCTAAGGTAGTTCCTAAGCCAGAGTTCAGATTAATATCATGGTGTTTCACAGCTCTTAAGGACTCTTCTTCCATGAATTTGTCCAATGTCTTTGTAAAACTATTTGCACTTTGTCAGCAGAAACAACAACCTGTAGCAGGGAATTCTACAGGTTAATTAAGCATTATGTGTACAAGTCATCCCTTTTGGTTTGTTTTGAATCCATTGCCCAATAAAATGAGCTGCTGTGGTATACTCTCATGTTTCAGAATATTAGTTTGGCTTCTAAATGAGACTTTTTCTGTGTAGGGAGTATAACTGTCTTGTATGAGGGATGTGGTTTTGGCTTTCCTAAGTGGGTAACTGGACTAATCTGAGAAGGCAAAGCCTTCATAATAATAATAATAATAAATAAATAAATAAATAAAACACATTTCCAGTGCTTTTTTGTGACAAGCATTTTCCATGGCACATTTTTATGTAACTTAATATATTCTCTTACCACATGCTGAGACTTTCAATGTTTCTTGTTTGTCCACAGTGGTTTCTAGAGTGAATAGAACAGTTATGCCAGTCCCAGATCACTTATAACTGTGTGAAATTTTTGAATTCAGCAGTAGATGACTGAATAGCTGTTAGTCTTAATTGGCTTTCTATTGACTTAAGATAGTGTCAATCCTTTACATTTTCCATTCTTTCCTGGAAGCAGGCATCGAAATGGTACCTTATTTTGTCTCTCTTTTGAGCTCAAGGATGATTGTCCTTCAGTGGAAATGCCAGAGAAATAATTTCAGAGATTTTTTTTTCAACTTTCACGTCACAATGAGAAAAATGGCATGGGGAAAAGATCCTTGTACATGCTACAAGTGAAAGATTCAAGAGAAGAATCAGGAGGATAATAAACTCCTAGGGACACATAAGGATAACTTCTAAGGAATAACCCTTTTTTTAGATAGCTCTCCTTCCTCCTTCTCACTCTTGTGATTTCACCAGCTCTCTTTGCCATGTTTTTTTTTACTGCCATTTTCCTAACACTTTCTTTACCAGAATCAAAGCTGTTGATGACAACTGCATGTTTTTTATCCAAGAAGATAAAAGCAGTGCAGTTCTTGCATTGAATTGAACGGCTACTCTAACAGACTTGAAATGGCTATCGTGACTCTTTAAAAAATCCAGTGAACCTTGGAGTACTTCAGATCATCTCTTTGGCACATACTTCTAAACTAATATTCAGTTACTTGACTCTGTCTTCTTGCATTGCTGCAATATGTCCACGTCACAAGAATCAATGCAGTAACATCTTATGGCTGTCTAGTATCAGGTCAATGCTGACTTTAAAGCTTAATAACAATGCTTGCATGATAACTCATCTCAGTGAAGTAACTATGTGTAACTGCATAATTACCTATTACAGCTGTTTGACTTCCTGGTACTTACACTAATTAAATTAATGTGATGCACAACTATAAATTTACTTAAAAAAAGGAAAACACCTCTTGAGGATTTCTACACAGGAAAGGATATTGGGGTTGAACAGAAAGTGAAACATTGATTTTCTTGTTGTTGTTGTCTGTTTGTTTCTTTGTTTGTTTTTTTACATCTTTTCGTGATCCTATTACACATTTTACTTTTAACAAGTAACAAGATACAGAATTAAACTATAATAATCCTAAACAAAACAAAACCCAAGCCTCTGTAATAAAAATAAATTCTCTTGCTCAAGAAAACTGTTACTATTAGGAAGCAAGAAATAAAATTTCTTGCAGGCAAATAATCATACAGTTACTTATTGTAAACATTTCCCAGTGGTGGCCAGAGCTAAACTTGGATTTAGCTCAGTCCCTGCTGGTATGTTTTATGTTCCTCTAGATTAAAATCCAGTGTTTGAGTCTTATGCTCAGTCAACAATTCTGATGTGCAAAAAAACTTTAACAGATTGACTTTTTGCTTATACAACGAACATCCAAATCATATTGACAGGAAGAAGATTCAGAACTTAAATGAAGAAAAAGGAAGGATTAACATAATGAATAGCAAAAACATAATGCTGTCTTTAAATCTGCGCTTTTGGAAACATTCATAATCCTACAGTTACTTTACTGAAAAGAATGTGATATTTAGTTTTGACTTAAGTAAATGAAGTGTTCCTTTTTGTCTTCTTCATTTGAAATTTGTCTAACGTGTTTCTTCAAAGCAAAACTTAAAAGGTACTCTAGCTGCAACAGATGAGCTAAACCTTCATTCTGTTTTCTCCCTCAGCGTTTGCATACAATTGAATTTTATGACTATAAACAGAGGTTTTGTTTGCTCTGATGTATTTTACTTGCAATAGGGATAATCAGACAGACACATCTGCAGTGTCCTCTGAAAACCTTTCCTGTTGTGAACTATATTGTGAGCTGAAATCTTCTTCTGAACAGGATAAAGCTATTCTGAGGTCTTATAAACTTCTGCCTTCCAGAGCTGAGTTTGGTATAGTTTATCATTTCGTAAATCTGTGAAGCAGGTTGCCTGGGTAGAAGATACTTGTTTTGAGTAACTTGTGTAGAAGAAACCGAAGACTTGATTTCCTCAGGAGAAAAGCTCAGTGACCCGTAACTATCTTGTGTGCTCTTTACTAGCAACAGTTCAAACTCACTTGAAAACAAACAAACAAACAAAAAAAACCACGAGTTCTTGAGGTTGAAGTTAGTGGCACAGCTGCTTATGCAAACTGAGAGCTGCTTGGAGAAGATGCCAGCCAGAATATATAGAAGGCACCTACTAATTTATGGTTCTTGAGTCTTAGTTTAACCTGATTTATGGCTTTTTGTATCTTACAGCTTCTAAACACAGGGTTAACTGATTACAATCTGAGGGTCTTGTAATCTACTTAGGGATCACAGATGTACAACACTTTTCTCCAAAGGTTTGATCCATTCTCCAAATGTTCTTTCACAGCCAATCTTTCTGAGGGGTAATTTGTAGCTCTCTGATACGCAGAGGTGGCTTGGATGACTAGAAGGTTTTAATGTTCTTTTTGGCAGCAAAAAGCAAGACCGCTTCAGCCTGCTGTTTAAAGCTGAGAAATCATAAGATACATAATCTTAGTTTTTTGGGTTTTGTTTTTTTTTGACAATGAAATAGCTAATGCTCTATCGATGAGACTTTCTATAGCTAGATACTGATAATGAAGGCTTTTGTTTGTTTGTTGTTTGTTTGTTTGTTTGTTTTCTTCCCCCTTCCTCTGTCCAGTTTCTGGAGCAGAAATAGTACTGATAACGTCACAATTTAAGCCTGCTGAGGTAGCAAAAAGAGACAGTATCCTGATCTCTGAAAAAGAGATCATCTGTAAACAGGAACAGCAAATTCTTTTACCTTCTGCAACAGAAGAAACCAGAGGAGCAAGAATCAACATATTTCAACAAATTTGGATGAGCCTAAGCTTTTATTAATTAATTTTTTTTTATTTTTATTCCTTGATCAGGTACTTGGATATTACATGTGCTTTATCAAAGTTGTTCTTTGTAGATGAACAGAAGAGATGGCTATTAATGTAATATTTGTTACTTACACTTTCTGCTAAGGAGACCCTTCAAAAAGTTAACCAGAAACTTATATGTTTTATCTACCAGGAGCAAAAATGTTTGCCTTGCTGCGAGCAGATCAGATAGTTCTGGATTAGTGCATGAGAATGCCTAAAAATCAGCTAAAGAATGTTGGGGGTTTTTTGTTTTTCTTTCTTTCTTTCTTTCTTTCTTTCTTTCTTTCTTTTTCTTCCCTTCCTTAGACCCATGTTTTCCACTGTTGAACTAATTGAATTGATTAGATTTCTCTATAAAACTTCAGAATTTGTGAAAATGCTGTTTCACAGACTATTTCATAAGCCTAGATTTCAAAGATCTGGAGCTGGATTTCAAACAACAACATCGTAGAGATTTTTAAAAAATCTCTACCACAGCTGCTGGGGTTCATTCAGTGAGTTGTTCATCTTTCTTGGAAAAACAGTATCTCTGCAGAAAAAAAAAGAAAAAAACCTCAAACCAAATTTTACGTATGATGCATCATACATTGCAATTTAGCATCTTTGTTTTTCAGCAGGTTAGATCACCTCTGTTTGAAAGCCATAAAGGCAAAAAGCAGTCATACATATTGAAATTGGCAATGTCTTAAGGTAAGATCAAATGTTTTAACATCACTAACAATATTCTATTACGTAAATGCTGTTGGCAGAGTAGCTGCAAATCTAATGCAAACTTTTGAATATGTAGAAATGACAGTATTTGGGACTGGATTTTTAAAATCTGAACTTACTAGATATTTTGGGAGTATTAGGCATAACATTTTCAAAGCAGTACAAAAATGATACTGAACCCCACTACTTCCATTCGTTTTAATGGCAATCATACAGTTATATCTCAGGATATAGTATCAAACTGTTTTACACAGTTGGGTCATGATTCTATCTACACAGTGAATTTTCCAGACTACTGGCAAAGGCAAAAATATTTAAAGTTATATTCACTCACTTACATGCAGTTAAGTTTAACAGTACACAGTGTAATGAAATAATTAGCATTATAATATTAATTTATTCACACTGAAGTCCCTATTACAGCAAGGTATTAGCAATTTCATTCCCATATAAGCTAGGAATTTCCTTCTTGTCATTAAATACTATTAAAATTACTGATATATTTTTACTGATATATATTTTACTGATATATATATATATATTTTTCCTTAAATGATGTAAAACACCTATAGTTTTAACAGGACTATAACTATCCATTTGCATGAATTTAGTCATACGTACTGAGAATGAATCTTTTCTATGAATATATAACTCTATAGTTTGACCAACAGGCCAAACTATATGTATATATATATATTTTTTATTATTATTTTTGCTTGAGAAACTAATAACTACTGACTTTTAAATATTGCCTCATATTTCTTTGAGTGACAGATTTCCCCCTCAAAGCACTTCATTATGCGTATAATGTTTAAGCATGAGAATCATTCTGTTAGAATCATTACCTAAATTACCATGTGCTCAATGTTTTTTCCAAATGTTATTTTAAATAGGAGAGAGATACATACAAGAGGTACATACTCTTTCTCTCCCTCATCTCCTCTCTAAGAACAGGGATTTGAATTGGCCTGGGGTTAAATGAAGTCTGATGTTGCCTGGGTGTAACAACAGTGCTGACACTCATGCAAACAGCTTGCTCTCCTGATTTGTATTTCATCTATCAGACAGAGGGAGTATGTGAATGAACCCTACTCTACATTTGCAAATGTGAAACTTCACTTATTTCTTGGAAATGAAACATATCTTTAAGTGTTACAGAGTAAATTCCTCTCACATATACCACATTTTGGTTTTAACACTGACCTGAATGTGTAGGATAACATGATGGTTTCTTAGAAAATAATAGAAGATAGACCATTAACTACAAAAGGGCCAGGATCTCACCTGTACTGCACACTATCGATTGACACAGCCCTGTCCAAACTGAATGACTTCTGCAGCTGAATCTTCAAACTATTGAAAATAGATTTAAGCAGTAGCACTTTAAAATCAAAATTAGTCTATTAGTACCTCCACTTGAGTCCTCTCTGTAGAAGAAATTCACTTAAAGAATATGAAAAGCGTGAGTTTTCACTTTTTGTAGGCAATGTTATATCAGTGAGAATCAAGAAAAACAGCTGCTTCCACATTTCCAGATGCTCTGTGAGCACATGCTTTTCACAGAGGTTTGTATTAGGTAAGAATTTCTTGTGGATAAATTTGTTTGGGGGAAATTAGCCCCAAAGTTTTATTATATTACCAAACATATTCTTCTTCAAGAAAATGTCTTCAAGCTCCAGATGTCATGTATGTTCTATTGACAAGTGTTTCTTTTGTTGTGCCTACTAACTATTACAGACTTACTTGTGGATTAGCTGTACCTCAGCTGTAAAATTAATCCAGGAGCACAGTCTGCTGTTCCAAATGAAACTGCAACAGAAGGAAACACCGTTTCCATGTGTTTGTATTTTAAAGGCATGTATAATTGGTTAATGCTACTTTCTCTCTTTTATTTTTTCGCAGACAATTAATCAATACTTTGTCATGTGTAACATTTTCTATTTTCAGTACATTGCAGTATACAAATGGCAAATTCAGATGTTCATGTCCTCTAGTGCTCAAAGAACCAGAGAGCCCTACTTAACTGATCTTATTGTGGTAGCAGTTTTAGCAATTAATTTTGATCTACAGACCCATGATTCAAAGCTTTTAGTTTTCAGCTTTCTGGATTTTTAAAAATTTAAATCAGTTTTTGCAGAATAAATGTATATTTTTCACTCTTTTTTTTTCTATTCTCAGTGTAAATAGAAGACAAATGTTTCAGTGGCTAAAATACAGCATTTCCAGTCAGGGGTGCCAGACTTAGTTCTTTGGCCAGCCTTGCTGCCTGGCTGTAAGGAAATCCCACATGATGTGGGCAGACTGTTGAAACTTCATTTATGGATGGCCTCTTAATGCACCAGATATGCTCAGTTTTGACACACTGAGTCTGCCTCCAGTTTGCCAGGTGCTGCTAGCTGGAAAACAGTAAGTATTTGCCGAAGGCAGTGAGAAGCCTTTCAGTTGTAACTGACTGTGTGAGCACTCTGAGCCATTTTCAGTGAAAAATCCAGGAGATGAGTTTAAAGCATTTTCAGCTTTTATAGTTGAATAATTCAGTGCTCTGTGGACACCAACAAGCTGAAGAAACATGTTACAGCTGCAGTGTTGATAGGCTGTTCTGTATGGAAGCAGATATACTGAGTTAGCTAGCATTCATGCAGAGGTCAGCCTTCAGCTGGATAAGATCAGGCAGCTCAGCTGTATGTCAGAACATGGTGAAATCAGTAAATGTTTTCTTCCTGCTCAAGCAGTGAAATGCTTTTAAAATAAATAGTGTTGATTTTTTTCTCTGTTGCTAGAGCCAATTTAATGCTGGATAATAACAACTGGAGTTGTCTTTAGACAACTAAAAATTACTTTTGGGTATACTTCTTCCTCTTCCTTTTGCCAGTACACAAACAACCTTCTAATGCAGGTTTCTAGGAAAACAGAAGGTAGTACTTCATGGAGGAAAGTAGCTGCACCATGAAGGCCTTTCATTTCTCCTCATATTACAATAGGGAAGATTTCTACATACATACAAGCCAAATGCATGATATTTGGTTTTAGAAGTACTTCCCTGGTTATCAAGTAGACTTCCTTGTCCTTTTTCCTCTGTTCTTTTAGTAAGTGTTGTATTTTACCGATAATTCTTCCTCCCTTGTCACATAGCCTGTACTAGGACAGAGGTCTTGTACCAGCATGCTCCTGGAGTGAACTTTACCATCAACCATCATTCTGTTGTGATGGGGCAAGGTCCTTCCTGGCATACTGGGTGTTTGGCTTAAGCCAGAGTTTTCATTTTTGGAAAAGCTGCTCACACATCTAACCAGTTCATCATGGTATCTTTTATGGATGTGTAATCTTAGCTCAGTTAGGACTAAGCTACGTTGTTTTTTGCCTCCTACTGTATGGAAAGGAAGAGGGACCATATAGCTGCTCTGTTTTCTTTTACTGAGCTGCTGCAAATAATCACTTGAAAGTGAGCAGGCGAACTTGAAACAGCTCAAATAAAGTATGGAATAGTAGAAGGAGGAAAGGTACAGGAGAGGAGATAAAGACAGCTGCTCTCTCATGTGTCAGGGGACATATCCAGCTGGTGGAGGTGGGAAGGTGGAAGAGAATGATACAGAGAGGCAGGCACACTCAAAGCTCCTAGCATGAGGAATAAGTTGAGGGAGGATGCACAGAAGTGGAAGGTGGTGAGATAAGGGGCTTTCAGTAGAGTGCAAAGGAGTGCAGTGTTACATTACCTACAGAAGCAAACAAAGTGCATGGCTGTTCAGGTAGCAATTAAATGGAAGTTAACAACTTAATAAATAAATAAACTTGATAAAGCCAAAGTATTAGATAATCTTCCTCTACTTCCTTGGCATTTTGCACCACCTTGCAATTTCTTCTTAGATGGCATCTTTTTTTGAATTTCCTCCTGTTCCTCCAGGGTACATTTACCACTTTGAGTCAACAAAATGAAGACATACACTTAGCCTAGCTCAGTTTCCTAATACTCAAGTGAGACCCAATCCCTTGGGCTGCAGTCGTTATATAATGATCATCAGCAACAAGTTTCAAGGTAATTTAGCAAAAGAGCAGTGTGCTCCTAGGTGAGTTACTAGAACTAGTAATTTTTTCATGTGCTTATTAATTACAAGTAATAATAACTTTGGCAATTATACGTGTAGCCCAAGAGACTGGGTCTCACTTGCACAGCAGGAAGCTCAAAACTCCCAAAGCTTTCACACATATGAACTCAGACACAGTTTATGTAAAATAAACCAGTGAAAATTGATTTATACTTCAAAGAAGTCTCTCTCTAGCCCTGCCCCAAATCTTTAAACCACCTTGCACAAATAAATTTCTCTATCTGACTAACACCGGCAATGTGGGAAGTCACTTGCTATGTTAAAGGCCTGAAATTCTGTGTTCAGTATAAGGTTTCAACTGCCCCAGCTGTGTCTGCTGGGGGAGGGGGGGATCTCTTCCTCCTACAGCCCTTAAACTGGGTGATGTTATCATGAATCCTAGGCTCAGAGCAGCTGGGCCAGCAAAACTGCCATTGCCAGCTTTACTCAGAGCAAGGCTCAGCTGATTATAGACCTTTGAGAGAGAGAAGAGCTAAATGGGTGAAAAAGCTTTTTGTCAGCAAATACTGCATCTCCCCAACACAGCTCCTCCAACACAACTGTGCTGGAATAGCTACACTGGAAGCACCTCTGTAACAGGGATGTAAAAATGGCCCAAAGCAGAGAAACCTGGACATGTTGAAAAATCCCATATGCATACTGTAAATTTGTTTAAGTTAGATGTAACTCTGTGTTGATGGAAAGAAAAAAAAAATATTTGGTAGGCTTCTACAATTGCTAGCTAGAGCCCTGAGTTACATTAACGGGAAGTTTGTGTCTCCTACAAAGAATGAAGCTTTTGTTTGCCAATTGGTCATGATTATTACCTGAAATGATGATTGTCTTTTTAAATAGCTCCACACTGGTGGATTTTGAATGTTCAACATCTAAGATACTTTCTATAAATTGCTGAGATTGAAGTGTCAGGGGTGTAATCATTTTGCTGCTAACATTAAATTAACAAAGGGCAAAAAATAAAAGTGTAAACTATGCAACAATTCTACTATATTTCATTGGAAAATTATGTCATCAATCTCTTTGATTCCTGTTTAGCTTCTCATAACTGCTGGTAAGAGGATAATTTAACTCCAGGAATTTTTCAATAAGTTTATGAATGCTGCACAAAAAGGAAACTATGATCTAAGAAAGAATAACTTAAGATAGTTAACTTAGCTGGTTTCAAACTATATTAGTGTGAGTCACTCAGGTTAGGACAATGGCTCTGTATTGTCTTGTTGAAAGACTGGGTAACAAAAACATTTCACTGTACCTGAACGACAGATTTTTCTTCTTTTCTTTGTAGTCTTGCATTCAGACTTTCTGTTCCTTTGTCCCCTTTACAAACAAGAGAAGCATTTTTATGTAAAGGCATATCGTTTCTATAATTAAGACCCTCTTCCAGTTGCAACCCCGAAATTTTTCAGTGGCTTCAACAAAGAAAAATTTAATCAGTCTGGGCACGGACTATTYCTGGACAGGAATAGTGTGGCATACACAACCAAAATCATAACAGGACTTGAAGACATGCACCCCACTACCAGACCGTTCCAGCTGGTATGGAGATCTCTCCTTCCAGAAAGTCTGGGGCCTACATCAAGAAGGCAAAATTCGGAATAGACCTTCCAGACATGCAGCAGGATCATGCACTACTGTCATACTGTTTTAGGGAATGTAGCATCTATCCCACTTGCACCTGAGGAAATCCATGGAAGGGAAGATGACAGGAGACTTGATCCTCCATTTTCTCAATCACTAGAAGCAGCCTCTACACTGTGCAGACACTGTAGGGGAACTCTATGTCCAGTACAGTAGTTGGAAATGGAAATTCTTGAAATGGAGGAAAGAAGTAGCTGCATGCATGAAAAAGGTCTTTGTCCCTCTCTGGTTTGAGACAACTTTATCATTGATTCTAAGAAAGTGGCTAATATGAGACTCCTGATGTAAAAATTGCCTATAATACTATTCTCATAGTCTTGAGCTACTGTCAACAGGAAATTTGTGCTAATTTCTGTTGTAAAAATAATGACTGAAGAACAAGTTTTGAGCTTCTATATAAAATATGAATATCCTAGCAGTTCACCTTTCCTTACTGCAACATTATTTGCCCCTTCCCCTCCTTTCTTATGTGTATTCCTGTCAACAAAGTACTTCTCAAGGGAAAGGATTGTTTGAACAAATAAAGAACTGGATAAGAATGGAAAGCATTCATGTTTCCACTATGTCCTCCATAAAAAAAAAAAAAAAAAAGTACATCTTTCAGTGTAGAAATCATTGTTATTTAGCAAACTGACTTTATGGACCTTCTAGCTAAATGTGAATTATTGGGTGTCACACAGGATTCACAATGCTTGATAAAAATATGTTTGTGTGCAGATAGATAGATAGATAGATCTACATAGCTAGCTATCTAAAAAATTAGACTGTCAGAGATCTACATATAAACCAGGAGAAGCTTCATTCCTTTTATGAGGTATTCTTTTTAATTGCTTCAATCATCACTTGGTACAAACTTTGTTCAGTTTTAGAACATCTTGGAAAATCACTTCATGGGCACAATTGTTAATGAGAGTCTAGCCACAGTTTAACACTTCTACCACTCTTTCTTGCTACTGTAGTGCATGGATTGCCAGGAGCAACATTTAACCTGTGATTAAATATTGGTCCAGAACAAAATATGAAGACAGAATGTAAGTTATTAATTCTCACTGTGAGAATAAGTGAAATTCTCACTGTGTTTAGTTCAGCCCAGTTTTGGTGCATGTAACAAGTTAGGTTTTCTAGATGAAATTAAATTTTAGAAACTTTTTTTTTTTACATTAAAGTTTCATCTGAAGTTTTTTGTTTCTTTTTTTCCCCCAAAAAAAATTTTCTGTGGATAGCTGTTCCCTTCCAGATCTGTGTCAGATGAAGATTTGACTGCCCTCAGCTGTTCTTCACTTTTCTATGCTGTCCCACACATCTCTACTGAAGAGTTTCTGGGAGTCACGCTTAGTTTACCTCAGTCAAAATCAGCTGGGTTAACTTTGACTTCTTTCATTGACTAGTTGATTTAAACTAACTGATTTTGATTGTCATGAATCAGGGATTCACACATTTTCTGGCACTGAATGGGGAGCAGGGGTAATCTCCAATAGCAAGACAAGAACAAACAATGGGGATGAGAATTTCTTCAGCAACTAATTCAGCTGCTGTTCTGTAAAGAGTAACTAGTCATAAACAGGAGCTTAAGGTGGTGTTTTAACAGAAGGAAAATTTGAGGAATTTTATTGTTGCAATATTGAATAGATCTAACTGGAAAATAGAGTTTTTTACTCCATGGGGAATTTGGAGGGAAACGAATGAAGAATGTAAATATGGGAAAGAAGCAATAGACGAAAAAGAAGATAACAGTGGGCTGGTTGTTCTTTTCCCTTTCTCCATTTCTCCTCAGTCTTGAATTAAGGTACGCATTGATCTACTAATATCAGGTGCATGCTTTAGACCATCACACCCATAACAAAATACCAACACACAGAGAAAACACCCCAGAAACCAATTAGCAAAAGGAGGCAGCAAGGAGAGAATCCTCCTCCAGTGAGTTAAAACTGGAGGCCCTCCAACTTCCCTATTATTATATCCCTGGCTGTGCTTAATCCCCTTTGTCTGTTGAATGATGATACCACATAATAATATTTAATTCCTTTGACATGGCTAATTTTAAAAGAGCTAGAATTATTATTTCTACAAAAAAAAAAAAAAAAATCTGTAAGTGGGTTGTTTCCTGTGACTACTTACTAAAGTAGCATAATGGTCACTAAAGTTGCATAGTATCACTCTTGGCTTTTTATGGGATGACTGTTATAATAAAATAATAATAATGCTTTTTCAGTATGAACTTTCAGACAATATTCAAACATGATAGAATTTATGAAATATTTGAAATGATAAATGATTTTGTGAATTCAACTTGTGGCTGAATACTTAATGAGACTTAGCAGACAACTCAATTTTATGTATGAGTTGCTTTTCCTATTAATCACTCATCTCCAACAATTTTATAGTAGATTTTTTTTTTGTCAGAACATTAGAACACAGAATTAGCTACAGCTGCAATAAATAGACTGCAGTAAAGTAAGCATTTTGCTTTAAATGGAAACTCAAAAAACAAGTGAGTAGCATTTAAAGTAGAAAAAGCCTGCCTAAATGCAAAGAAACTATTTAGTGTGTTAGAGTGCCATCTAGTGACTAGTTCAGGATCTAACATGGCCTGAGTTATAAAAATAGGAGGGGGAAAAAAAAAAAAAAAAACCTGCTTTCCTCTTTTGATTCTTTCTTTGCTGCCCCCTAATGAAAGTTATAAATGTAAAGAACGTCAAACCAATTTCAGAGACAAGGAAACTAGAAAGAAAATCGCTAAATTAGGGTTAAGGCAAACAGTGCATTTGTGTAAGGGGGAAAATCAATAAAACAGTTGATGCTCCTGAAACTCTGGCTGGATTTTTAAGTTATTCCTCAAAAGCAAGGAATGGGGGAGCTAAGATACAAATGTGACTTACTATTTTCTAGTATGAATTCTTATTATTTTACTACTAGGAGAYGAAGTAGATGCTACTTACGTTTGCAGAGAGTTTGATTTACCTGAGTTAGAAACAGTAAAGAAATGTTGGAGAGCATAATATAAATAGATTTTGAGAAAGAAAATAACCGCTTAAGGTATCAGATTTGGCACAACTTCAGTACTATTCTAAAGTGGTATACTTTTACTTCTGAGAAATCCAGGTTAGTTTATTTAGCCAAACTTACAGCCTATCTGAACATCACCATCAGGAAATTGAAAAGCCAGAGAAAGAAGCTTGTATGGAAACACCTGAGCTTTGGAGAAGCTTGGATCAAGAGCTGGATCTATTTTAGGATTCTGGCAGCCTTCCATGCTTTTCATCATTATCCTTCTCCCCTGCCCCAAAAATGGGCCTGGCACCACAGCAAGATGACAAGAAACAGAAGTTAATGAGGAACAGTACCATTAACTAACCCCCTAATGAATCTGTACTCATTAGAATGTCTCTATTTTAATGAAAATGGCCAAGTGACACCTTATAGCTCTTATATTTCTCTTAATTTTTGTTAGTTAGAAATGTTTTAGCTAGCCTTGTAAGTAACTCAATGATGTATTAATGTAAAAGCTCTGTCTTTCTGAAATAAGCCATATAGCTCAAAAAGAAAGTAAGGCAGCAACTTCAGTATGAGGTTGACTACATAGACATACAGGTGGGAAGGAATGTGAGGATCTGCTCTATCTTTTATTTCTGAGCAAAGGCCAGCCAGAGCTCCAGTGATCATCTTTGGCGTGTATTCCTTAATTGCAGTAATACATATGCTCTATGTTCTAATGCACCCCATTAATGCAATGTTTCTAGTTACTGTTCTGCAGTCTAGGAAGTGAGAAGCTGGTGTGACAGCCCATAGTCTTCACACATTAATTTTTCAAGAGGAACTGGCACTCAGTGTAGTGACCCCTTCTTTGACCTTATTCCTCCCACCGGGATGTATTCTGTTTTAGTCTGCATTTGCTGCTGTGTAATCCTTCTAAACTTTCTATAAAAGGCTTTGAAAAGGTGGCAGAACTCCAAAATTGTTGGTGAATACATACAGGATATATTCACAGTATGCAGTCCTTATTTATATTTGTGCATATCCATTTGAATGAGACTACATTATTACAAATGTGATTCACATTAGTACATTATTAGTAGGAGGAATATTATTTATTCACCAATAGTAAATTCTGGTGTGGGTTCATGCAGCATGTATAAAGAGTTTAAGGCAACTACTGAAGTAGCCTGGGTTCTTATGATCTCTGTTAAGCTCTAAGGTCTATGATCTATGGTCATCCTACCTGTATTTTGATTGATACCTCCAAGTGTTATAATTCAACTCTCAAAAACTTTCAGGAAAATAGAACTGATAATTGCACTCTGTTTAATTGCAAACTGTGATAATATGAATACTCTTTGATATGAATTAACTGCTTGGGAAATAACCCAAAATTTCCCTTTTCTATGGAATATATCCAGGAAAAATTTTGTTAAAAGTTCCTTGAAATATGTTGCTGATCAGGAATAGAAATTCAGCTGTGTAGTGAAAACACATTTGACAAATAGAAGCACAAAGACTTTTGAATGATAATCAACAATCCTCTTCCATTCAACAAAATCATTCTACTGATTCACAGAGCACTGTGCAAGAGGGAGAGAGTTCATATCTATCATCTCATGCATGTTTAGTATATTAACAGTAGAAAGTCTATTTTAGTTGATCCTAACAAGATGCAAATACTTTTTTTCACATCCAATACTGGAGATGGAACTGCAAGCTGTTGAGAATGGAAATTTAAGAGAGAAATGGGATGATAAACTGTAAAGATAAAAAGTCATTTTTTATCTGGCTGAAGTTTCAAATTATCTTCATTATGTATATAGCTTCATATATGGCTGAAAAGAATTGAATTGTGTTTTTCTCACTGAAAACTGTGCAAGAACATTGATTACATTAAAGATTCTTTCCAATCACATTTCTCCTCTGAACATACATCAGACCAGTGTTCCTAAATAAAAAGAATGCTCCCTTTTCTATTCTTGCAGGATAGGACATTTGCAGAGAGATGAAAATTATTCTCCTGAAGACCAGCTTCGTGTCAAAACAAAAAGTAACTCTCTAATTACAGAGTTTAAAAAGCAAGCTGCGAGAACATGAAGAACATGTAATCATTATGTGTACATCTGCCTGAGTCTGTAGAAAACTGAAACAACGGTGGTGAGGTGTAAATGTCAGTAATGATACTCTAATGATCATCAGTAAGTATTCAGGTTAATTGAAGTATAGGAGAAAGAATATGTGGGGGACATGACACTTCCTGATTCCTATGCATGAAGGACTTGTGACATAGTAAAGATGCGCTAGGGATAAGTTGATAAAGTTTAAGAAAATACGCTGGAATTATAAGATCCTGAGGGTTCATTTCTTATTCCTAGGACTGTTTCTCATAATTTCAGGTAATTCTACACTATCCCTCAAACTTTGAAGCACTGAGCTGTACAGCTACACCAGATTACTTCACAGATGCGAAGGTTGAAACATAGGAAGTTGACCTGATGGAGTTATGAAAGTTTTTGGTTTAGTACTTTGTTCTGGAATTGGTAATCCCTGGCAAGCATCTGGTACTCAGAATGTATGTGCAGCATCTAGATTACATATGGTAACTTTCTAAGTCGGCAGAATGTGTTTTCTGCTCTGGATCTCAAAAGCCTTTTGATAATGCTGCTACTGCATCATTACTCTTGTCCTATGAGAAATCTCAATCTCTTAAAAGTCTATTTGTTTAATGTGTTGAGTTGTTGTTAGTCACTAATGGTGGCACGGATATTTGCA
Source organism: Apteryx rowi (assembly GCF_003343035.1). NCBI lineage: Eukaryota > Metazoa > Chordata > Aves > Apterygiformes > Apterygidae > Apteryx > Apteryx rowi. The sequence continues at coordinate 362,139 of NW_020451002.1, read as the reverse complement.
CTCCCGTGGTTTGTGGTCCAGGATGGTCCAATGATTAGCACTAGCATCACCATCTTGTCTGCTCAGCATTTTCTGGTTAGATTTATCTAGGAATACTTTGTGAAACCCAATGGTGTAAGATACTTGGAGAAACAGTCAGTTTCTGGTTCTCATTTTGGCTCAATATCCCAGCTACTTGGCACTGGAAAGATTTTGGTGCCTTAAAGCATACTCAGGTATCTAGTGACCTTCATGGTGCACACTTAGCTATCTAGACACGTCATGTGTTTCTAGGGTTAAGTAGCACATGACTGGGGACTTTAAATGTGGGTTTATACCCTGATATGGATGCTAAAAGCAATGTGATGCTAAGTTCCTCTTGTTGTTCTAATCCTTGCTCTTTCTATACCTCAGGTCTCCATCTGCAGAGTCTCCATTTGCACAGTAAAAAGAGATGTAAAATACAGGGGTATTGAGGATAAATATATTCAATATCACTTAAATACAGCAAGGTTGGAGAACTAAGATATGCTTCAAATAGAAAATATTGTGTATAGTCAACACACAAAAAAAACTTTTCTCACCCTTACTCATTTCCTAAGTGACAGCAATGGACACTGCAATGTATGAAACACAAAGAATTTACAAATGAATAGGCAGAAACAGAGAAAATGGGATGTAAACTGTAAGCCTAGAAGGAATATGTTGGGATTGTTTGTATTTTAATGTTTGGTTTGATTCAGTCTGTGTGGGCATTGCTTACAAGGGAACCAGTCACAGAAAAGGTCAGAAAACGTCAGTGTCAGACAGTATGGGTCTGATCTGACAGGCTTTCAGGAAAAAAAAAAAGTGTTCTGCATTAAGGGTGAGGACACAGTTTTCAGTAAAAACATTCTGGGATAAGTTTCTGTTCTGCAAGCCTAAAATTGAAATTTCATTGCAACAGGTATGGAAACTGTTTCTTACAGTGTATCTAGGATCTTGAAACTAAGAAGGAACAAAGAGTTTTCTTAAAGTTCTTTTTAATGCTTACTACACACTGATTACCAAACATTTTTTTTTCTAGAAAAGCCTAATTTGCTTACACAAATTCTAAAATGCATGTTCAGCTGGGTATTTGCATGCACTGTTCAGCTTCTCTAGGGGTTTCATTCAAATAATAAAACATGAAGAAATGATGTAGAGTAAAACTACATAAACAAAGAGGCAAAATTACATGGAGCTGAAGCTAACCATGATATTTTCCTAAATTACCCACCTAATTGTTGTATAGGCTGGCAGTTCTGGTGATCACAATACTCAGCATTGTACTGATAACCAACTTGTCATTGTATAATACTCTATTTTATGGTTAGAAATGTTTTAAATAAAAGTTAAATTTGGAAATATGTGCAATTAGTACAATGTCCTTTGAGGAATTAATCTGTAGCAAATCATCATCCGTGACAACTGTAGTGAGGAAAAATATTTTATGTTGATACTGTTTCTGGAATAATTCCATGAGTTTTTCTGGTTCCTTATCTAACCCTTTTCTGAAGTATACAGAAGAGCGTATCAAGAAGCTTTCATAAATATGCAAACTTTACTTCCAAATGACCACACACTTTCGGACTTATCATATTTGTCTCCCAAAATGTAAGCCTCCTCATGCTGAGCCCATGTTGGTAAAGCATGTTTTTTACCCCTTTTGAAGTGTGTGATTAATGCATCCAGATGTGATGAGGGAGAGCCTGTGACACAGGCTGCACTAGGGAGTGTGACTGGTAGGCCCATTGAGTGCCAAGCTTTTCTGCATTGTATTGGCTGTATTGGATCCCACTTCTTGCAGTGCAGTGGATCAGTCTATTTGTGATAACAGGCACAACCCTGCAGAGAGATTACAGGTCAGCTGCTTCTTGCTACTTGAAAGCAGCAGACAGGCTGCAACCTGCACTGTGCTGCACACAGAGATGGTGGTGGTGGTAGAAGAATGTAAGAATATAGTCAAAGCAGTGAGTATCTCTCTAAATGTGTGAAACCTGACAGGTCTTTGACAGTCAGAGAGACTTGGCTTTTCATTTCAGTCGATTTAAGTCATGATCCCTTTGTGAGAAAAAAAAATGTTGTAATTGATATACAAGTTGAAAAAGTATTCTGTTATTAGTTATTAGCACACATGGAAATGCAACTCTTATTAGAGGAGACAGTCTCATAGGCTATCTTCCTTCATTATTCTGGATGTATCAGTTTTATTTGTTTGCTTTTTTTTTTTCTCAGACAGATACACATCACAGATACTGAGATCTGTAGAGAACAGAATATATCCTGCAACTTCATGTTAATATGTACACTAAGTTGACAGTGTAGTGTTGGCATGATGTGTGGGTGGATCTTTGTTCTTTGCAGTGCCCCACTGAAATCAAGCAGACTGGTTTTGGGTGTACAAAGCTCAGATTAAGGTTTCTGACTGCCACAAAGAGCAAATGAATGGGTGGTTTTGTCTGGGTTACTTCCAGATAGTTCATAGTGAATATTTATTTCCTTTATCCAGAACTTGGGGTAAAAACAATTTTCTGTCTCAAAATTTTCTGGAAGTACAGGTCAAGCTTTGTTTTACTGTATATTTTGATGTTTTTGCATTTCCAGATTTTTTTTTAACTAAGCTGAAAGGAAATTAATAGTATGAATCATTTTAATTTGCTGACCATGGAACATGATTATTGTACAAATATTATTCTGGAGTAAAATGTTGCTAATATCCTGGGTTTATCATGTATATTAAAGATACCTACATACTTTTTTTTCATCTTTTAAAAAGGACAACAAGATCAACTCCATACCATCTCAGTATTGCAAAACTATTCTGCTTTATAAGCAGCTATAAGCTAGTCTCAATTTTCTTAAATCATGACTTCTCATTTTCTTAATTCAAGTGGGAGCATCTGAAAAGTTTCACGGAAGTTAGCAACAGTGAATCGTGTAATGAGCATCACACTCTTAAATGCACACGATGTTCATCATCTCAAACAGTCTGAAACAATTGTGTGTGTCATTCTAGTTCCCTTGTCAAGTATAATGCCATAACTGAATCTTCTTAGAAAACATTTGTCTTTATTAAATTCAACCAGCATATGCAGATTTGCAAACTAACTATAGGTATTTCCTAATCAATAGATCATGGTCAGACCCTAGACTGAGTTTCTCTGCAAGCTTTCTCTTGCTTTCACCTCTTGAGCCATGCCCAAGCTTCCCCCCACCCCTCCCCTTGTTGAATTCAGTATGTTTGTTAAAGGACAGGTTTTCTGTGACTGTAGTTTCCATCAAGGTCTCCCAGTGGATCTACACCTGGGTGCCCAACAAATGCACAACAAGAAGTTTAATTTCTGTTCTGTATTTTCTCTTTCCACTAGCTCAAATATGATGCCATGGCATTTCTTAGCTGAATTACAGATGGAGAACATGGTATATGTTAGAACTCCACAAATAAAGTTCATTTCTCCATATTTGTTTTTTCAGTCAGACTGGTTTAATTGAAAAATAGTGGGATCCAGAGTTAGTCAGAAGTGAACATGCTTTATTTTGGTATAATGACTGAAAGCAATCCTTGTGCAAAGCTGCAGCATTTAGATAGAGTCAACACCAGTGAGTCAGTTGCTTGAAGACAGCCATGGGAGCTTACGGGCTTCCTTTATATGTGATAATAGAATTAACTTTTGCATTGCCTTTGACTGGTGATGGGGACCAAATAAGCAAACTTGAACTGAAAAGTATTGTTCTTTTATGTACTATGGGTGCAATGCAGTTGAGGTTAGATCTCCCCACTTTGGTAACTGGAATGAATTGTTCTGAATGTGATGTCTCTGCCTTCCCTGGCAAAGAAGAGTATAAAATTACTAACACAAACTATATTCCATACACCTGTATGTTTTGAATTGCTCCATAATTCCTATTTAAACTGAGTAGCAATGATATTTCTGGTATCTCATATCTACCACAATACCTTAGACAGAATTAGATGTTTCCCTAAGAGCCCACAGAATATAAGAAGAAGCAGAGCTGTAACTTACTCACTGCTCTCTAATAGAGATAGAATGAAGGGAAGATGCATTCTTCTTTCATTTGAAATTGGGAGTAATTCTGCAGAAATTAATGGAGCTCCCCAGTGCAAGATGGATATGAAAGAAGAGTCTGGCCCAGAGGTTATAAATTAAGTGTAAGTGAAATTCAGAAAGAGAGACAGATTTGTGCAATAAGAAGCTATGTAAAATAAAGTATATTCTATTTGACTGGCTGAGAACAAAAATGAATCAGAATATTAACAAATACTGCAGACTAAGAAATAACTTCTGCTTCACTGCCTCTTTCTTTCCCTCCTTCTTCTGCTAGTTTCACATTGCCTGAGGTTATTGACAAAACTAACTGATATAATTTTCTTCTTCATGCAAGTGATTAAAAGAACCCCTTCAGACATAAATTATAATATCACTGAACCTGGAAGGAAACAATGTATTAAATACATATTTAAAAGAATTTCTGAATTCTGAACTTAACTCATTAAAAGGAAACCACAATGTACTAACTAATTTGTTTTGTTTTGGTAAATCCTAAGGTAATTTCAGGTGACTCTGTAGTATATTGTTGTGTATGTCAGATGTTGTACATCACTAACTACCACTCATCTCAGTCTGATGGCTATAGAGAAGCATAAAAGATTGTGAATCACTGCTTGTAAAAATAGTCTAAGCCACCCCCTTCCTCCTCAATAAAAATATAAAAAGTTGAAAAGGATGAGGCTGAGGAGAACGAAAGACAAGTAGCTGAATGGAGAAAAGGGACATTTGCAAAAAATACTGCTTTTTCTAGAAATGATTCTTGTCTGCCTCATCTGTCTGTGCTAAAAGAAGTGTCCTGTGTTGATTTAATGGCTGGAGTGGTGTTCAGATAGTAAGGAAAGTCATAGAAACCTAGATAAATGCAGAAAAATATAGTAAATTAGAAAGCTTCTTCAGCTAGAATTGTTTCTTATTGAAAATTTTCTTTGGCAGTGAACTGCTACTATTCATTAAAAGGAAAAGGTGAGGACTGACTTATGATCCAGTCACGTATTTGTAGTTGAAGTTCATCTTTTGTCCTGTACACTAATATGGTGGGTTGATTTCAATAGGATATGATCTTCATCTGGAATGAGCTGAATGGCTGTTCTTGGGAATGTYGTGCTCAGGAGACACTGAAGTTTTAAGTTTCTTATAGGCAGATGTGCATGTATAATTGCTTTTAAGACCTTGCACGGTGTGGCTGGTTTAAAATATGTGATATTCCCTTTACCAGACAAAACCCAGAAATTAATTCCTGTTTTTTTTCAAGACTAGAGCTGATTAGTCTTTGACCTGAATTGGTTTTCTTCTTCATGATACATGAGCATATGCTTGCTCATATAGCAATCAACTGGAGCAATACTTCCATCTTGTGTCTGTGGCTTAATTGCTCACTGATTGTAAGCCTAAACCAGGCCAAAATAAGGCAGTATTATGCAAGCTGGGTAGTAGAACCTGATTCCCATTCCAAAGTTAGCAGAAAAGAACTGTTGTTTCAGCAATTAAATATATCCACTTTACTTGGAGGTAGTTTTTATTACTTCTCTGTAGTTTCTCTTGCTGTTTTACTCTTGGAAATGAGATAGGAACTAAGAAAAGAGTGGGAATATATCTTTGTACAGTGCCTAATTTTGTGCCTATTTCAGCAGTTTTGGAAATCTGCTCAAGCAAGCATATTGAACAGAACCTAATTTTCCTAATATCCTGGTTGTGTAACCAATGTGGCATCTTTTTTTTATGTGCGATAACTGTAGAAATGTTTTGAAGTCCTAGCTGACAGATCCTTTCTGAGTAATATTTAATCTTCTTAGCAGACAATGCTTGAATTTACAGGAAGGGTACAAAATGAAGTGCATGTGATTAAGAAATAGTGTTCTTGGTCTTCAGAGAGTGTTTACAGGATAGGAAAGTTATCATCTGATCCCTTTCATATTTGGGAAAAGGTAGTATTATCTTTCCATTACAGAGTTAATCTGGGTAGCTGGTTCAGCTGACTGAGAAACAGGTTCGTGATTTCCCAAATCTTCTGAACTACTCAAAAAATTTACCCACTCTTTTGTTTTGGGCAATTTTGGGGACCCTGAACATGAGGGAGTTACTGGATCGTTTTGGAGGACTGTTGGCTCTGGACAAACTTCAGCACCTTCAGCACAAGCAACATTCAAAATTATAAACCCAGGGAAGCCAGGCAGTCTAAATCAGAAGCTTTTCTGTGCCCAGTAGCTAAGTTAAGGACAATGCATGAGCAAGGGCCCTGGTTAACTCTCTAGACAAGAAATATAATTAGTACATTTGGCACTATGTCTTAAAATCACAGAAGGATTTCCTTAATTACTAGAATTGTTCTGTGTCAGTGGAACACTTATTGCATCTTCCATTTACATATAATAACCAGTGTTTGTTCTGTTCATTAACTTGGCCATCAAAGTTTATGTGTCAATTTATAATTTTCTCTATTACACCCATTGGGTTATATTTTTCAAAAGTGCTGGGGCTTAAGTTAAGCACTTCTCCCTAACTACCTCTCATAACCTTCATTGAACAACAAAACTTTGCAAAAATGCTGCAGTTGCTAGAAACATTGATTTGTTCCATCTCTAGTCCCAATACCACACTTTAAATATTCCCCCTGGAATTAATCTGCCAATAAATTTGTCCAGAGCTTATCACCATGGTTCCCACATACGACTGTATAGCTTATTCACTTTCAATTAACAGATTATCTATACCCTTTTTGTGGCTGAAGCAAACTCAACCTTATTAAACCCAAACATACTGAAAGTTTTCCAGGAAAAATTGTCATCTCTTTCAGAGAAGTATATCAAATATGTGAAAAGTAGGGGATTCGCTTGAAATACTACTTTCCTTCTAAATAAATCAGACACAATAGGAATAATCAAATCCAGAAATATATTAATAGAATTTATCAGAATTTTCTGTATTTTGGGAATTTTCTGGATTTCATTTGAAAAAAAAACAGATGTTGTAAGTATTCAGAGCAATCTACTTTGTCAGCAGATAGCACTGGCTTCAAACTTCCAAAAAAAATAGACTTATGGTGATGATGTTGGTCTATTTTGGGGAAATGTGGGTACACTTTTTATTTCTGCTCTGATTTTTCTGTCTATAAAATAGCAATAATACTTTTTTGTCTGGTTTTCAGCTGTTGACAATTGTGTTTTCTTCATGAGTAATACGACTTTGATGAAAAAGTCTGGGAGATGTTCCTCCCTCTTAATGATGCAGAAGGAAGTTTAAAAAAAATCAAAAGACAGACATAAAAAACCACAGCAGAGTCTTCATTCTTTTCGAAAGAGGAAAAAGGAAGTCTCGAAATTTGGGATATGATTCATTTTCTTTTTATTTTTGAGGGCAGCACTACAGGTCTTATCTATTAAATATAAAATTCTTCAGGGCAGCTCTGTTTTCTACATTTCTTATGAAAATGACTATTGCAATAAGACTTCAATTTCTCTTAGAAAATAATGTAACAAATCTGATAAAACTGAGAAAACTCTCTTTTATCTCCTCAATACTTTGCAGTAGAAAAACCTTGTAGATGTAGGGCTAGTTACTGAATTTAAACACTTACTTATTTGTCAGAGTATGCAGTCTCACTAGCTATTTACTTCATCATTACTAAAAACAACTATACATGTGAGTGTATGTATAAGGATAATTTAACATAACCATATCTAAACAAAAAATACATCAAGCGTTCTAAAAGTCTCATAAGAATCCACAGAGCTAGGATCAAGGACTGGCAACAGGATCCAAATAAAAGTTGGCATGAGAGAATTTTTCATCAACTAATGAAACAAGGTACATCATTCCTTTTAAATCCAATTTAAATGGCCTCCTGTCCTACACCTAAGAGGATATTTCAAAGGAATCTAATCTTCCAAATCATTTATCTGAAATTTTTTAAAAAATAATTGGATGTATGTCATATAAAAAAATGAATGTTCCCTGCAGTTTTTAATGATGAATTATCTATTATATTTTAACAATTTTAATTTTGAGGATTTTGGTTCCATAGAAAAAGTGTGTGGAAAAAGTGGGAAAATAAAAGACAATAGAAGGATATCTGACAGAGAGCAAAGTAAATGCTCCAGATTTTCAGGTCAATTGTCTGCCGTTGAAAGTTTACAATCAATTGTTAAATTGGTTTATTACTAAGAAGAACACCTTTCTAGTTCATTGTAAAGAGCTGGCATTTCTGTTCTTGCATAGCTAATTAAAATGAGTTATCTAGCTTTCAAGTGATCATTAWTATGTGGGATCTAGACGACATTTTGTCTTGGGTCATTAACAGCTGATGCTTGCTGCAAATAACTCCCATAAGTGCTTTTAGCACGTCTTTTATGCTTTAGTCACTTGTAGTCTATTCAAGAGTGTTGTGAGGTTATGAAGTGTGACCTGTGACCACGACATCAGCGTTCTTTCACAGGAACTATGCAACATGGAAATGAAATGCAAAAAGTGTATGCAGCAAATAAAGTACCCTAACAGAACCAACACTGCAATAGGTTAATGGCAATGATGGTGTGAGAAAGACCAACTGAAAGCAATCACTGGAGATGATGGGATCAGAAGAAGAGGTTGTGATCACAAAAGAATCTTCATTCTACAGACAGGACTGGCCCTAGAACATACTCCAGACAAGATATAGCCATTCTCAGCCATTACATGTACAATTCATTTTGGCCTATTTTCATTTCCTTTCGTCCTTGCCTCAGTCTTTCCAGAGTCTAATGTTGCTTAGGTTTCTATTAGAAAAGTCTAAAAATGACAGATGTAAAAATCCAAACCCTAAAGATAAGATTAATTTGTTAGAGTTTAAACAAGTTACCTGGGCTCTACAGTGAGTTGAGATAAAAAATAATAATTCCTGAAGGCTAGTCATCTCATGATAAGTTGGATATTTAACATATTTCAGATGTCTAAAACTAGAAATGTGAACCTTCATTGCCTTGCTCCTGCAAGATGCAAATGATAGAGATATCATTTGCATCTATGCAAGCTGAGTAAAAATAATCTTTAATTTAAATACTTGTCTCTCTCTCTCCTGTTGACCTAGATGGCATAAGGTAACGGAGGCAGGCTGTTGTTTTCACATTGATTATTCATCACTAAATAATTTCTAGCTTTTAGCATCCTGGAGAAATGGGAGTGCTTTTCTCTTAACTGTAGGGTGCTTGAGCATACAGCTCTTCGATAACCAAAGTTTATTTCTCTATTTTTTGCTGATTATGTACTATGGATGGAAAATTTTAAAATAAGAACTCAATTTATATCCATAGATTGAAAGATGGATGATATATTTATCCATATGCTCTGCAGAAAAATGCTGTATTTATCTGTATTGCAAACTACAGAATTATGCACAATTGGTGCTATTAAGGCTGCCACCCTCTTGCCATACAGTTCTTTTTTTTTTTTCTTTCTTTATTCTCCTTAAGTTGTGTACCCTCTCTATCACAGGTATCTTCTTTCCCTCTGGGAAGCATTCATTAACAAGGTGGTTCAATTTTACTCTTTCCTTCTTTTTATTTCTAAAGGCTATTCCCTCCTATTCAGATATTGTGTCATTTTACTGTTTTATAAACTGAGGCAACAGCAAACATTGACCCTTGATAAAGAAGTGGATTTCTGTTTGTCTTCTATAATCTGCTGAATAGGCTGATCTTTGGCTTACTGGAATTGTGACATTTTGCAGCAGCTGAGGATCTGAGTCTGGTTTCTGATTTCCTACTAGAGAAGCTAATGCTGTATGTGTAGGAAATGTTCCAAAATATAGTATTTGTAGAAAATAATTCAAGACATGCTATGTAATTTAGGAAATAGCAGCTAAACATCAATCCATAAAACATTGAGAAATATAATTCAGTGTTGTGCCTTTTCATCTGAAGATCTCAGTGTGCATAATGGAAGTGACATGTCCATTTTTCAGCCTAGAAACTGATGACCATCAGCGAAGGATTTTGAACTAAGCCACCTTGAATACAGAAATAACTAAAATGAAAACATGATTTTTCAGGAAATTAAAGGTAGAAACTATTTTCTGTTGAATAACAAATATTATCAATTACTAATTTTTTTTTTGTGATGTGGGATTATTTGTTTTTAAATGCTTCTTTGGTTCATATAAATATTTATTTCCCAAAACTTGTATTTACTGAAAAGACTATATAAGAAAAAGAAAACAGGAGATGAAGAAAACAGAGATCATGAAAGCAAGTAAGACAATAAAAAGACAAGTGATAAAACAAATATCACAGCAAGGGCACTGAAAATCATCTATATAACACAACTGGGACAAAAAAAAAAAGTAACTAGAAACTTAAATTAACAGACCACATAGATGTTGATTAACTGTTTCAGTGTTGGTTAGCTGGTTTGTGCATAAGTTCTCCAATGTAAAGCTGTTCCTGTGACATTTTGTTTGCTTTCCACAGAAGTTAAGTTGCATTTTTTTTTCCCTTGGGAGTAGTGAATTGGAACCTTTTAGTTAGGCAATTAGCTAGAAACTACTGGGAGGGTACCCAGTGATATAGAAAGAGTAGTTTCCTGACTTTATAAAATTGGATGATACAACTGGGTGAAGAATTTAGCAACTTTATATTTATTGAGATATGGATATATAACAACCAGTAAATGACTTAAGTAACTTTTTAACTTTTAACATGAACATTTCAAAAGCAAAACTCCCCCCAAATATTTCTTTATATTCTTGTTTTAACTATTACTGGTAGGAATGATTTTATTTTGGGTTACCTGTACTGTTAAAACAACATTTGATCGTAGGGTGAACCTCTTCATGAAAGCTAAGTTTTCCTCCCACTTCTGTACGAGCCTGTAAATGAAGCTGCATGGGTTAGTTCTAGAATAGGCACTGCTAGTGATGTATAGACTCAAGATTAACTAGAAAATGATGCCTTTCGTTCCATGGAGGTAATCTTTCTAAATTAGTAATTGAGCCTTTTTATAAGAAACGACATCTGGATCTACTTCAAACCAAAAAAAGCAGTCCTAGCCAGAAAAGTTAAATATGACTGAAACTTGAACCTAGTGGTCATCTATTACTTTAATTGAAGATAAAAGGAAATGATTCTGCAAAATAGCAGAGGCTGGGAAACATACTGAAGGAATGCTGGAAATATGGAATACAAGGCCATATCTGATGTTTTATTTCATTGCATCATTGCATCTGTGAAAGAAAACTGGTTCACAAAACCTTCTTGATACATAGTACTCTCCTTTGGTAGCAACTGCAGTATACTTACAAACTTACTTTTGAGTAGAGAACTGAGAGATGACAATTACTAAAATAAGCTGCAAGTTCAAAGTTATATTACCAGAAAAACTTAATACATTTCCATAATCCTTTCAATTTGATGTTTAATGGGATTATAGTTGATGTAATGAGGTTAGATCACATGACCTCAACCTTGAGCACATTATTTTTGTTCTCAGTATTTATTTGTGTGAGTTTTATGTGTCACGGTGCCACAATGAGGAACACTAACTTTCCTTCCTAGATTACTCTCTAGATCACCCTGAAACAATTTGATTTATATCTTTAAACATCTTAATTAACATCATTTGTAGCAGGGCTACAAAGATGATTAGGGGACTGGAGCATCTCTCTTATGAGGAAAGGCTGAGAGAGCTGGGCCTGTTTAGCTTGGAGAAGAGAAGACTGAGGGGGGATCTTATCAATGTGTACAAGTATCTGAAGGGAGGGTGTCGAGAGGATGGAGCCAGACTCTTTTCAGTGGTGCCCAGTGACAGGACGCGAGGCAACAGGCACAAACTGAAACACAGACAATTCCATCTGAACATGAGGAAATACTTTTTCACTGTGAGGGTAACAGAGCACTGGAACAGGTTGCCCAGAGAGGTTGTGGAGTCTCCTTCTCYGGAGATATTCAAAABSCRCCTGGATGCAATCCTGTGCAATATGCTCTAGGTGACCCTGCTTGAGCAGGGGGGTTGGACTAGATGATCTCCAGAGGTCCCTTCCAACCTCAGCAATTCTGTGATTCTGTGATCATTTAAGAAAGACTGTGCATTTTCTTGAAACTATCAGGCAGGTTCTTGTGCAACATAAAATTGAGCTTTTTAAGCCAAAACATTTGGGTTAAAATAGCCTTGAAATAAAATAGCCTTGCTGACCTTGCAAGAAGGATAATGTTTCAATTATTGTACAAGATCCTTAAATGCTGCTATCCTACATAACAAGGTGTTACTAAAAAAAATTAAACTGCTAAACCAAATAAACAAAGGTATCTAAGAAAAACATTAACAAAATAACTATTCTACTCCTACATGTAGGATTAATAATGAAAATAGTCATTTCATGAGTAGGCTCATAAAGGCTCATTTATCACTTTGTGTTATTACCATTTAGGAAAACAGAAAGAGCAGGGAAGAAAACTAAAACAGTAATGGCAAAAGATTTAAGAAGCCAAGCCACAGGGAAGATTTTATGCAACTCCCCGTAGTGAGGTGAAAGCCGGCCATATATGTTTGCCTGTGGCTCCGGGGTTTGTTTGGAACTTACAAGGTCTGTGGCTTGGCTGCTGTTCACAAGGTTTGTTTGGAGAATAGGTATTGCAGCTGGGGGAGAGCTATTTGCAGACAAGGATGCAAAAGGATTAGGGAAGATCTAACAACTGGGGATGCAACAGGAGAAAATATTTGTGTTCATCTGAGGAGTTTACCTAGGTGTTTTTGGAAAAAAGCCTCTTGAAACAAGGTTGGGATTGTTGATAAAAAGTTTTTTGAAGAGGTAAATGATGAGAGAAGTTGGAAGAGATCCACATAATCTTTGTGCCTTAACAGTTAGAAGATGGAAGAAGCCAGGTAAAAAGACAGCTTGGCAATGTGTATATGGGTATTAACTGGTGGAAAGACAGACTAAAGAGAGATTGTTACATTGAAAGGAACAAATAACTAGGTAAATTATAGTTAATGAAGGGACTATATCTGATTCACAGACTGGGTAAAAGCAGTGGGAAGTAACATAAATATTTGTATACAGCTGCAAGTGACCTGGAAAACAAAATGGAGATTTTAAATTAGTATTTCGTGATGTGAAACTGGATGCTCTGTGCACATTCCTACACATATTATTGTAACCCTCAGCTGTGACAAATGATTTAAGCAGAATATCACCTTCTAACTCCTTGGCTAGTGGAAACTTGTCTGGCACGGCTTCAGCGATGCTTTTGTCAGGGTTAGTTTCCACAGTAGGTGAATATACTAGCTTAAGATACTTTTCCTTCCCTTAGGCTCTTCTGGCATATATTCCTGCCTGTTGTCTCACAGCACCCTACATCCTCAATTACAAAGCTAAAATGGTTTGTGGTGTCAGTCTGTCAAATGGATCACAGAAGTGACTCAGACAAAAAACAAACTGGTCAAACCCCTCCCTCTTCCTCTAATTAAAAAGACTGCTTTTGTTACTTTTCTTAACCAGATCAGTACCCTGATTTTGTTAACAGAGTAGCCCTATGCACACTTGTGCCAGTACAGCATGGGAAAAGGTAGAAAAGCTGATGGAAAGGATGGCAGGAACTCCTTTAGCATGACCACTGAGATAAGGCACATGAGACAACAGGGGAATGGGTTTTAAGAGAAATTTTGCACAAGGTGGACTATGCTTCACTGTAAATACTACCACTCATACAGTGGAGTTGCACTGTCCTGTTGGGCTTTTATTTTTTGTCCTGGAGAGTAGCTGAGAGCTGTATCATCTTTGAATTTCTATGCATTTAAGTAATAAAATTTCTGTGATACAGCTTTAGAAATAGGACTTTACAGGCATAGCACTGAGAACAAAGAATGCACCCATGCCAACTCTGGATGGAGGATGGAGACTAGGTATGATAACCAAAAAGCAATGGCTCTGCATCAGATAATGACAAACCTGGTTTGCTGAGTTTGGAGAAACTGAGAGGATGTATGATGCTCAAAAATAAAGTAACAGTGGTGAGGTAGTTTAAGTAAAAAATGCACTCCCCTCCTTCCCAGTTTTAAATTTTGTAAGAAGAAGACAGAGCCACCCTAACATTCTCTCCCCCTCTCCAAAACAAAGGAATTCATCCAGAAAGCTGTGACTTATGTGTGTTTCTATCATTGTATTTTCTCTAGTCTGAGGCAAGTTTTTACCTAAACCAAAACAAAATTGATCGTTTTTTGATTGAAATGTTCTCAATAAGACAATCAAAAATCCCTTTGTTCTTTTTGCTTTCTTTCACTGAAAGTGACTCAAACCTCAGACCAAGATAAAAGAATTGTTTTTGCTGCTTAGAGTGAGGTTTTAACAGCTGAGACCCTTTATCCTATAGTTAGACATCTTACTTTAAGCATATGAGGCATTTCACTATCAGAGTTTTCAGGGGGCTAGGGCCTAATAACCAAATTATTCGTCCTGATCTTTCAGTCAAAAGTGCTGAAATTTTGCTCAGTGTTACTCTTGCTCTGCAATGAAGATATGTGGACTGCTATGTCTGCACAAAACTGGGTTTCCATGACAGACAATTTGCAAACCTGTTTCTGTATTGTTACTGCATTGTTACTTATGTTCTTCTATACTCCTACTACAGATAGACAATAATAATAGCAATAGCCCTACTTCCATCTTCAGATTCTCTACAATAGATTATTGTGATGAAGTAAAAAAAGCTTTCTTTCAAGAAATTTGTAACGTTACTGTCCAGAAAATAAAGTTGTATGCATCAAAGACAGATGATGTAATGAACTGAATGCTGCTTTGCAGATCATCATGCATAACTTCTTCAAATCATGGCATCTGTTTAACTTTGATTTATAGTTATACAGCGCTGCGAATCCTATAGTCACATGTAAATGAAAAATAACAAAGGACAGTCATTTACCTTACAGCAGCAGGAGTTTTAGGAGATATGACTAGTGGTTAATAGGTTTCTTAGCATGAGACCTGATTTAAAAAAAAAAAAAAAAGTTTAGGAGCATTCCACCAGAACTATACATGGGCTATATGTCTCCTTTTGCTCTTGTGCAAACACATAGAATTGCAGAGTGCCATGGCTTAAATCCTAAAATACACAGGCCATTTTGGCAGTCAGTGCTTCTTATACTCCTTCAAAAAAAAAAATTGTTCTTATTTTTGAGATTTTGGAGAGAGAACATCCATATATAATAAAAAAAGATGGTCATTATGAGAGGGCTGAAATATTTATTTGCCAAATTGTCTAAAGGTAAGTTTGAGGAAGTTGCAACTTGAAAATTTGTTAGGTTCCATCTTGCTACCACAAGCAGTAGAAAGAAGATCATGGATGCTCTACTCTTCACACTGTTGCATGGGAAAATGAATATCTGTAACTAATATCTGCAACATCTGTATTATGCTTCCCCATTACAAAAACTAGGGAGGTATGTATGATCGGACAGAGAGACATACAGTGAAATATACTGAAAGAAATATAAGAAATTTCACCTACATTTTAGAAGTACAACAAGTTTTACTTTCCTGAATGAAAGAAAGTAATGGGTAAAAGCTGTCCTTTTGTTGTTGTTGTTGTTGTTCTCTGGTACAGAATATGTAAGATTTTTTTCAGATCCCATTATAAAAAGCAATACAGCAAGTAGTTTCCAGATTCCACATAGAACTTGTCCCATCTAAGATTCATTTATTTATTCTCCACCCTGAAAGTAATTGTGTCCCTACAAATAAAAAGTGTTTTCATAAATAATTCCATTTACTGGTTCTACGAAATCTAATTTGAGCCTATTATTAGGAACAAACTGTCACAAAGTCCCACTGACACAATTTTAAAAAGCAAGGGCACTGCTTACAATGCAAATGTTGACTATCAACTGGAGCTGCTGAATGCAGATTGGGCTCTAGATTGTCTTAGTGGGTGAGGCAGTCCTTTTAAAAACAATGAAGAAAAATTCAGTTAGTTGCAAGAACACTTCTGCCTCTTTAGAAGTTTTATGGTCTTAATCCTAGGTAAGTTTGTAGTCTCTGTTTTTTATATTTTTATAGAAATATTTAAAGGAACATTCCTTTTCTGGGAATGGTGGGGCAGAAATGGGTTTCAAGATGTTTTCTTTTGTATATAAAATAGTACAGAAAATAGTAGTAAATTGTAGGTACTTAAAATAGTTACTAATAAGTAATACTATAAACAACTACAAAATAACCAGCATTAATAGCTGTTGTATACTTTGTTACAGCTAATTTAAGCTCGTAGGAGAAGTAAAATCAGTAGGAAATTTGCTGATACAGTTTGTAAAAGTGGCCAAGCTTTTGGAATCTGAATCACTTACTCATGTGACTAATAAATAGCAAACTCCAAGCTCCAGGTTGCAAACAATTTCTTGAACTTAGCCTAATTTTGCTAATCAGTTAGAGCAGAAAGATAAATGGTTTGATAGCTCCTACAGAACAGAAAAGGGATTAGCAATAACATGTTAGCCCTCATGGAGCAGAAAGAAGTCAAGCAAAAGGAGGAAAATGTTATAATAAGCTGTCATCATAATAATCATCATCATCATCATAAATGTCATCATAACTAATATGAATTTTGATTTTAATTTTAATTGACTGACATGGTTTTAGGTTTGCCTTTTGAAGGTATTTTGTACTCTCCTCCATAAGGAGTAGTAAGTAAATTGCATTTTTGTGACCTTCTCAAAGCAGTGAGCTATTTATTGCAGAGGAACCTTCCTACTGAAGAAAAAGTAACGCTTAAAGAAGTCAGATGGAGGATGATCTGAGTATTCTTTTCAGAGCAGGTGCCTGGGCCTAGCTGTCTACCACAACTATGTGCAAGTCATGGAGAATCAATTAAAATGACACAACCGTCTCTGGAAATTCATTTTTGATAGTCTTACACAAATGTCCCTATATATTTAGGTTAAGCTGTTATGCCACAAGTTTTCTCATGATCATCACAGTAGCACTTAGGGCCTTACAAAAGTGCAGCTAGTAGTCTAAACATAAGCTTCCTTTACTTAGCATACTTTCATCTATTCTAAGTTAGCATTTTAACTACAATTAATACAAAATTAACAATCTTGAGCTGAAGGCATGGCACTTACTTTTAGCTATGCAGAGAGAGTGATGCATACAGCACTACTTACTGTTACTCCACACAAAAGTTAGGGCCAGTCTTAAGATCGCCTGTACTATGAATCTTACTCCTGTCACAGATAGGATTCTGCAAATCGTCATTGTCTTGATATTCTAATGTCCTCCCCTATGTTTACAGCAAGGCAAAAATCTACAAAAATAATATCAAAACCACTAACAGAAGTGAAATATCAGAGAAGTATGTGTCAATTAATACTGAGCTATTACAGTTAATACAGTAAATTAATAGTATTAATACATAAAAATTAAGTAGTAATAACACTGTATCACATATAAAATTAATTTTACTTTAATGAGTGGTGGTTGTCCACATGCAACTAGTTAAAACAAAGTTACAATACATTTTTGCTTCAGAATACCAGGTTCATGTTCATAAGGACTATCTACAATACAGTCTGCTGAAGCTTCCAGTATAAGTCATATATGTATATGGTAGTTATGTTATACTCTGCTTAATAAAACAAATGATATACATTAACTTGCACAGCAGCTATTGGTGTTTCAGAAACAATTTTGGGACAAAACGCATTACCCAATCTATCCAGCTAATACCCATTGCAATAACATCCATCAAATATTACTTACAAATCTGTTTCAGAGAAGAAGGAAGGGAATTTTCACTCTCTCTCCTAYGGAAACTCTCATTGGGAAATTCCGGTGTCCATGCTCTGTATCAAAGTGACAATCAGTAAGTTCCTATGTGGCTATAGATTGTTACTATATGTATTGTATTCTACTGTGCTTTATGTACTGTACTGTACAAAATGTTCCTTTTCAACAAGCAGCAATTTTGGAGGACACTAGAGTAGCTCCTTATTTAACTAAACTATTTAAGCTTGTGGGTTTGTTATTACTTTCATTTATTTGCATTACTTCACTGATTAACCAATCAATCCACATTTCTAGCTCTGATGTTCAATTACTTAATTGACTTAGCCTTTTTACATTTATGATATGAAAATACTGAAAAGGAAGCCTGCAGACTAGAAGCTGTTTGCCTGTGACTGAAGTAAAGGAAGTGGTAAGTTCATCCCCCTTAGCCTAAAGGATAATTCTACATGACCCAGCTGTGCTGGGTGAACAAAAGTATTTGTCCCAATTAATTATTACCAAAATAAAATGAAGTTATCAATAAGGTCTGTTGCATAAAACCCATACTGCAAGCATAGTGACTGAGAGGAAATTGTAGAATGGGGGGGGGGGAACAATTCTGTATTTCCATTCTTTTTACCCTACTTCAGAGTAAATGCAACACATTTTAACAGCCCAGACCTGAATTCTTGTGCAACCCGACTCGGCTGCTATCGCAGGTGCACCCAGGCACATCCTGGCTGGATGCCAGCCCCTTGGCACACATCTTCCCAACAGTGACAGCTGCAGAGGAATGGAGAGATGGCTGGCTTGACCCTATGACCTAGCAACTTGGTGGTAGCTAAGGTAAGTCGCTGAAGCAAGAAAGAATAATCGTCACTTTAAGCGAAGCTGGTATTAGAGGCCTTTAAAATATGATTTCCATGAAACAGGTTTGAGAATAAACCCTGGAGCGTCTAGACTACATAGACGAATTCAGCAGTTTTAAAAGTGCAAGTGTAGCCAAATCTTTAGGGAATGTTTTCTATAATCTGCGCTGGAGAGCTGCTCTGGGGAGAGCGCTCAGGTCTGACAGCTCTGACTCTCATAGACCACTGTTCTGGGCCAAAAGCAGCTCAAGTGCATGACTTACGACAGCGATTGGTACGGGGCCGTATCGACGGCAGCCGCGGCGGCGGAGGCAGGCCGAGCTCCCCTCAGATGCCCGAGGGGTCCCCGCCCGCCCGGCCCCAGCCCTTCCCCCACCGCGGCCACCTGTCCGCCGACAAAAGGCGGGGGAGGAAGGGCACAGCAACGGCACCGCCTGCCTCGCGGCCGGGCACAACCGGAGCGGCGGGAGAGACGGGGCGCAGCCCGCCAGGCCCTGAGGGGAGGGGGGGGAGGCTCCCCCCCCSCCCCCGTCTCCCCAACGGCTCTTCCCGCCCCGCCCCCTCGGCCACGTGACGCTCGCGAGGCCCCTCACAGACCCCAGCCACGCCGCGGCCGAGCCCCCCTCACACCTCCTCCTCTTCCGCCCGCCCCGGGGATACAAGCGATTTCACGTCGGCAGCCAATCGGGAGGGCGGGCTCGCTTTCCTCTTGCCTCCCATTGGCCCGGAGCGCGGGGCGTCGCGCGCCCGCCGCAGCAGAGCGGCAGCACCGCCGAAGCCCCCAGCCCTCTCCGCTGGAGCGCGGGGCGGGAGGGCGC
>NW_020451002.1:247629-341702 GCF_003343035.1 Apteryx rowi | reverse complement strand
CCACACACACACCTCCTCGGTGAGGGAGGGTCAGAGCTGTGGCGGCTGTGAGCGACCACCGAGGCTCGCAGCGCTGATAACTTGTGTTCATTTTGCATCTGCGTTCTGTTAATCTCAAATGCTCTAGAAGATTCATCTGCCACCGCCAGGTAGGTGAGTGCCGTTCTTATTTCCCAGGCCGGAAAGGTGAGGCAAAAAGAATCTGCTCACCGTTTCATCATGTTATAAATTAGTTGCTGAAACCAGGAAAGAGCTGCGAAGTTGCCTGCTGGAGTCACCTAAGTGCATCTTTTAAATCATTAGTAATTGCATTAGTAATAAAGCACATGTGAACATAAATCAAGAATCAACTTGAATTTTTGTCATTTTCTTCTGTCTGTGGGATGTCTCTTCACAGGTTTTACAGTTAGTTAACTTCCACTTCCCAAAGTATCACTTCAGCGCGGGAAGAAATGGTTTGTATAAGAAATGTTACCTAAAACAACTGTGCAAGTCTAGACCAGATTTTTTTTTTTTTTAAATTCTGTGCTGTTTTCCTAGTTTGTTCTGTTGTTTCTGGGAAAACATCAGACAGCTTCTCACTGGATGATGCTTTCAGCAATTGGTTAATGTTGCCTTTGAAATAAGGCAAGAAGTATTCTTCTGTGTGGTGCTGTGATATTTCACTGTTTCATGTCTTTGGCTAGGTTACATGTTTTCTTTTTTCCAGGGAATGCTGACACTTTATTCATGAGTTCCTTCCCAAATACCTGTAAAGCCACCTCAACGTACTTCTTCAGTGCTTAAAACTCTTCTCTGCAGTGATTACTACAAAATGTCCACACTGATTAGGCAGCTGAATCTCTGTGGTGATCGTTTCATGCACACTGGTGTCTTCTTGCTGTTTAGCATCCTCTTGTTCATCTTTTACTTAGTTAGTAAAACCTTTCAAGGTGCAGTAACTTC
Source organism: Apteryx rowi (assembly GCF_003343035.1). NCBI lineage: Eukaryota > Metazoa > Chordata > Aves > Apterygiformes > Apterygidae > Apteryx > Apteryx rowi. The sequence goes on along the minus strand of NW_020451002.1, from coordinate 340,757 downwards.
TCCTATATTTACAGCACCTCATACAATATTGGCATGCCTGTCAATAATTATTACAGTTCAAATAAATGTAAAAAATAACTAGGGAATATATCATGGACTAGAGTTCTTGAATTTCTTGCCTGATAATGTTTTCCCATTGAATGGGATGTAGTTTAGTCTTTTGTAAATGAGAGAATGATGCTACCAATGTCCATTTAGACATTTTAGTTCTATGAAGCACTCATGTAATATCACAATAGACTTTAAATACAAGCAGTTGGTGTATGATTTAGAAAGCAAACTGCAGTTTCCACGTTTTTAAATAGTTAAACAAAACTATTAACATCTTGCATAATATACAGAGCTGAAGTATTACTTCAGCACCATTTAAAAGTGTCTTCTTCACTGCATATTTTCTCTTAGAAATCCATCCACTGATGTATTATTGAGGCTTGTTCCTTAGCTTGTTTAGAATCAGAGCATCCAATAATAGACTACTTTCCTGACTTCATCTTGCTACTAAACTATTGGTCATTGGTTATCTCCRTTTTCCTCTGAAAAATAAAAGAGTACCAGTGAAATGCAATCAACAGCATGCACCAACGGAATTCTTACAGTAGGTTATTTAACATAGGTCGGATCAACCCTAAGAAAAAATCATATTCACTTAAGCTGGTCTCTCTTCTCATCTTGGACACATATACTGCAGTTAGCATTTTCAAGCTGTAGTTTTATGATGTAAAAATCTTCAGCAGTGTTATCAGTTTGTGAGATTACAGCTCTTCCCAGTCACTGTTCTGCAGTGTGCTACCCAAACTCTGTATGCAGTTGTGTTGTGAGCTCCTCCAGCTTAAATCAAAACCCTTCAACACTGGGGGTTATTCTTTGTCACTTCCCAAATCCAGTTCAAAGTGCTACCATGCTGTGCTGGTCTTACTGGGGGAGGGAATATAGCAAGTGATAAAGGAAAAGGAAATAGGAAAATCTTCCACTGGTAATCTAAACCTGTCAACTTTCAGATGTCATGATGGTTTCCCAGGAATTTGCTCCTGAAAATGTTACTGTGTAGAATAGAGAAAAATAAAATATTTTAGCAAAATAAAATCTTATTATCCTAAAATAAAATTAAGGGCCACCCTGGCAATATTCTCGGGGAAAATGTAACATTTTTAAGAATGGAAGATTTGGCAAAAAATAAAAAATCCCCCAAGTTAATAGACAGTATTATTAGTATTATGATTTCTAGTCACCTAGTAATCGTATACTGTGTGCTTATGCCATTTGCATGTTGCAATATGCACTTGCTTCTTTCACTATCAGCAGCAGAATAGGTGTATCTAAATCAAAGCTGATTGTGTGTGTGTTGGGGAGGGGGAGGATTAGTTAAAGATCGCTGACTGGAGTTTAGCCACCTTACCTATTAGTAGCATTTCATGAATACATTCCTATATTGTGTAGGAAAAGTAAAAACATAAAAAGAARCAATATTTGTAGAAAAAATATACTGCATTTCAGTCATAAATAGTTGGAATCTGACATAAGGCATGTGTACAGGTATGCTTTAGTGAATGTATTTTGGTTCACCAGAATGGTTTCTTCCTCGACAAGAATCACAGAGAAGCTACAAGACACATGGCAGAAGAGTGGAAAGTTCTAATGTGTTGTCGAGAACTGGAACTGCTTTCAGGCTTGTTTCCCTTCCTGATGATGGTGGGAACTGGAAGAAGAGCAAGAAGCTGGATTCCCAATTGTTGTACGGGACAGCAGCATATTGGAAGGTGGGAGGGAAAAACAAGTGGTTTATGTAGGAGAATGGCTTCCTGAGATGTCAAAACTGAATGAAAATTTGAATTCTTACTGAGCTAACAGAATGGAATTCCCTCCTAGCAAGCAGGTCGTCAAACGGAATAGATATATGCACAACTAAGTCCCTAGCACTGGAGCATTTTCGAAGAGGTCATTATCGTATTCCTTCTGTCCTTCGTGCTAATTAGAAAATAGTATTGATAGCTGTTTTTTTAAGGAAATTGCTGTTTTGTGACAAACAAAGTTTAGGTCAATTTCGAATATTGACAATCTGTTTAGAGGGAAAAAAATCAATTACTTATTTTAACATTTTTGATTATTTTTGTTTAATATTTAAATATTTTTATTTTCCTAGTAATTACATAAATATATACGTGTCATTTAATTATAGCGACTTTACAGAATGTTAGTTCTGTGGGAAATAGAAACCTTTGTTATCCATTATATTGAAAAATATGATGAGAAGAAAAACATGAAAATTTCAGGTTTTCAGATAGACTGTTTTGAGATCAAGACATACCATATTCAAAATAATATAAAATTGCAGGTCTTATATGCTTGAGAAGAATTCATGGTCTGTGTTGGGGTTGTTCATGCACCTCCTTTCTCCCTTCCTCCTCCCCTATAAGGACAGAAGATGGGGTGGGGTAAAGTTAGCTGCAACCCTACCTCAGTGTCCCCCTTCTTTTGGTAGTCAGAGGAGCTCAAACACCGAAGCAGATGGATCTTCTAACTGCTAATTAGAGAAGAAAACTATGTTCCTGGTTTTCATGTCCCCTTTTCAATTGGATGGATGTTTTGAAGCAAAATCTGGAAGGATAGCATAGCAAGGTAAAATGGTAGAAAATGTTTTAAATTTTTTAAGTTTAAAATCTCATTTAAATGTTTGCATGAGATTATCACATAGAAGTCTCATATATTTGATGGAATGGGATAAAAAATGACACCTCCCCAAAAGACCACTTTGCTGACAATGCTTCATTTGGTGCTCCCTCTCTGATAATTGAAATGAAGAGATGTGAACTGAAGTTGCTGTTTTTGAAGTAATCAGTGAGGATGGCCTGTGATTCTGAAACTGTATTGAAGCTGCAGATATCCATGCATGCCGTAGTTAAGAGACTGAAGAAGCTAGCTGAGAATAGAAATCTGTGGCACCAATAGATTCTTTCTCAGCATTTGTAGATGACGGTACTAATAAAGGGACTTGAATAGTCAGTGTCTAGTGCTGACTGTTATTCAAAACAAATATTTAGCTTCAAGTTTACATCATCGAAAGGAACCCAAGATAAGACTTGAGCAAAGTAGCATGGCCATGGTGACCAAGAGACAGCAACTGGGTACTGTTCTTATTTCACTGTGAATGATCTGAGTTTTGTGTGAGAATTTTTTTCTGACTCTGCTTTTCCTCTTTTCTGTCAGTGTCATAGCTGAAATCACATTGGACAATATAACTAGTCTTAGAAACCTGTCTCTTAGTCATATGAGTTGTTCCTGTCTGTCTAAATCCAGCAGAGAACCTTTACCAGACTGGCTAGAAGAGCACCTTGGAGTTTTCAGTATTGTAATCACCTACGGTCTAATCTGGCCACCTTGGATATGATGGCCTTATAGTGCTCACGAGAACTGGTTATGTAACGGTGTGATGACCAGGGAAGATGCAATCTGTCTTTGACATCAATAACCAGAAATCCTAAACAGTGGAACAAGTTTGAGGAGAAAAACAGCTACTATTTTCTGTCTTAATTTTTTGCCTCTGTTTAAAAAAAAATAATAATAATAATAATTTTTTGTTTCTCCTGTGGCAATCCTAATCAAGGGGCAACTGTGTTTGGCTTATAGTTATGCCGGGATCTTTTCTAATATTTAAGAGAGTACAGAGCATTCCATCACTGATGAGAGTTGTTTTGTAAATAACTGAGGGCTAAATGAGATTTTGATGCATATCCATTGGTTTCAGATCCAAATTGGTGAATCTGGTATCCATCTATTTTATAAAAAGGTCAACATTTTAAAAGAAATATTTTCTTGTATCACTCTTCTTTTTTTTTTTTTTAGGGGGGAGGGGGAAGGACTTTAGCAGAAGTGGAGGAAAGCGCTGAAAATTCTATTGTCAAGATAAATGGTGACCACTGTGTCCAGATGCTGTGCATCCAGATGCTGAGCCCATAAATATGAGACCAACCTTTGTGCTAATACACTTTGTTCCTGGCATTGTGGCAGATCAGTGATATTTCTAAAGATCTTCTGTTTCATAACCGAATAATTTAGATCAGTAGGGACCTCTGGAAGTCATCTGATCCAACCCCTGCTGAAAGCAGATCCTATTAGATCAGATTGCTCAGGGCCATGTCCAATTGAGTTTTTGAATATCTCCAGGAATGGAAATTTTGCAGTATCTCTGGGCAACCTGTTCCACTGTTTGACAACTGTGAGATATATATTTTTTTCCTAATATATGATTGGAATTTCCCATTTTGCACCTTGTGCGCATTGCCTTGTCTTCACTGTGTATCTTCAAAAAGTGTCCAAATTCACCTGCTCTGTACCACTGTGTAGCCAAAGACAGCAAAAAGGTTCCCTCTCCCCTTAGCCATCTATGCTTAAGACTGGACAAACCCATTTATTTCAGTATGAATAAATTATTACAATTCAGACGTTCATGGTTGTCTTTCACTTTTACCAACAGATGAGCTTTGACTAAACTTGCATATTTCTTTCTGAATCATTTGCTTCTACCTCTATCTGATAGTTACTTTTCCTAAAGCCTTGGCTATACTTAGTTATTGGTCAGGGAACCTACCTGCATAGGATTTCATGGAGTACTCATTTTGTGGTCTTGCTCTTAGTCAGGAAGGAGCATCTTTTGTATACACAATGGTCAGTTCCATTTTTAAAATTTGTGGACTGTCCTTCTTTGCCTTTACTTTGGGATGTGTGGGGGATTTTTTGGTTTTTTTTTGTTTTTTTTTTAATTTATGATGTTACTTGGAATATTTGATTTATGAATATTGCAGGTTTCTATATTTCTCAGTAATTGAACTCATTAAAAGAAAATTTTTGAAGAATTTGGCAGATCTTATGTTTCAAATGTCTTTATAAAAACAGTTAGTTCCTAGTGTCCAAAGTGCTCCTAGTCTTTATTAAACTATTATTGTAATGAAATTCAGATATGTATTTTAAAGTTGGTGTTGAAAATTTGCTAAAATAGTAGAAATTCGAGGAAAAATACTTACTTTCTTGATTGAATCTGCCCAGAATAGAGGAAAAAATAAATGATATAATTTTAAAAATTATGCTGTTAGATGTTACAGCAATGTTGATTGTAAATTTCCATAGGATACTGTTTCAAAATTAGCTATTGAATTATTTTTGACCTGCCATACTATCGGCAACTAATAGTCTGAGATTGGAGGATAGAATAGTATCAAATGTGTTAGAAGTTGTATTGGATATTGTATCATGCATCTTGCTTTAAAATACTGCTAGAGAAAGGAATCTTGATTTTTTTTTTCCCCCCCTTAGATGGAAACTTGACTAACAAGATTTCCTCCTTGTGCACTTTTATTGGCTCTGATGAACAATGAACTGACATTTTCCATTCAAGGAGGTAGATATATGCAGATGCAAATGCAGTCTCACCATACCCATGAAATGAGTTTGGGTTTATTGTTAAACTATTAATAGTGCAAAATTGCTATTAAATATTCAAGAAAAAGAAATTAAGTCAAAGATAGGTTTCAATGCATACAAATTTTTACTTTCTTCTGTTGTGTATGTTTTAAAAACAACTTCTGATTAGCAACAAATGTGTAATATGTAACAGTGTTGAATACTTCTGTGGGTTTTAACTATGTTCTCTGTAGCTTTCAGCTGGTGAATAGGAGATAGTTTACAGCAGTCTTACATTACTTTGATTATCCTCCTTCACTGCAAAGTTGTTTAATGAGTCTGTGTTTTACAGAGTAAAGTTCATATCCTGTAGGTGTGAAAAATATTTGTAATTCCTAAATTGAGGATGATGTTTTAGAAGACATCTTCAGCTAAGCTGTACTTACTATATGGTATAGATTGATCTGTAGAATTTAATCTGAACACTTTCTTAATGCTCATTTAATTTGCCATGTGTAAACTCTGCCAGTAGTGTATTTATAACTTTTGTGTTGCTGAGAATAATATGATATAACCTTGAGATGAGAAGAGATACATGTGGGACTTGTTCTAGAAATGTCCACATGAGATGATTTTCCATTTACGATTACTAGTTGTGATCTTTCTGTTAACCAGTTTGAATCCATGTCAGTTTTAATGCAATGTGTTGATAGAATTGCTTTGCAGAAGTCCTATGAAAACAGGCACTGAATAGCAGATATGTAATTTTGGGGGTCATTTGGCAAAACCTATTTTCCATAAAGCAGTACTTATTACACTTTAATTTTGCAGTGCCCTTGAACTCTCTGCTAAGTATCCCCTATATTAGCTTTTCAGTAATTTCTCCTAAGATCAGTGTCTAATGTTCCTGGGACTGCTCTGATCATCACCTTCTCACTTCTTAAATACTGGTGCTAACCTTTCTTTGCTAATTGCTTTGGAAGTGATCTTGACAAGGCTTTTTTCTTCTTGTGGTTCTTCTTGATTTTTCTTTTTTCTTCAGCCATAGTATTTGCCTTTCTACTATGAAAACTGAATTTTTAAGTGAAATTTGTAATTGCCAAGCCTGTTCTTCTCATCTTCTTTGACATCTTAATGTTTTCCACAATCCGGTTTTAGTTTGTAATCTCATTAATTTAATGCTTTTCTGATTAATTAGTTAAAATAACCTCAATCCTAACTTCTTCCTTATGCTCTTCAGAATGCTAGTCATTGATCCAGTTTGTAATGTACTGGATCACTTCAGTAGTTCTGTTATATACTTCATTATGTTGATTGCTTCTAAGTGCATGGCATGCTGTTTTGACTTTGCTTTTGCTGATGTGGGTATACAGCATGATATATTACAAAGTTTCCCTGTAAAACTGATTTCTGTACTTCTATGAAGCTGAGAAATGGTAATTTAATCAAGCATTGTGAAAAAAGTCTTAATTCTTGATATACTACTGGAAGGAGCTTGATTTCTCTAATTGAGAGTTATCTGAGAATTGGATTAAAGCAAAAGATTTTTGCTTTAATAAAGTTGTAAATAGTCCTTAGGTGAATATTYAAATAACAGTGAGCTACCTGTTATTAAAGGCTACAAGGCTTTTTTAAAGGTATTTTTATATTTTAAGAATTCAATTTTTTTTTCCAACTGTCTTGTTTTCAGTCCAACACAGAAAGCTATTAATAACCCACTAGCTATAGAAGCTGGAGACAAAAATGATCCACCTGGTATTTTTAACGGTGTCCTCTGAAATACAGGATGATCCCTTTAATGCCCTAATGTGCTTTGTCATAATGAGTTTTAATAATGCCCTAATCCCAGGACTTTTGATGCGAAATGTGTGGCTATGCTTCCATGACTGCTGATGTAGATCTGGATCAATTCCCAGTAAAAGTTTCCTCTGAATTAGGTATGAGCTGATATTCACACTGCATCTGGATTTGGAGCATTCAGTACAGTATTTGTTTCAAGGTGTCCTAGTGGACATGTTGTTTGATATACTGCACTGAACTTCCCATTCACTTACCTTGTGCACTGTGTGACAGTCTGGATATCTGCATGTTTCTTGAATCAGGAGCATTGTTTCTTGCTTACCRTGGACCATGTACAGTGAAATAAGTACATTTTGAGGAAAACTACTTATAGCTGGCTACATTGCTAGATGTTTTCTTTGATGTAGATGTGAACATGTATCTTCCTTTTCTGTGCATTGTCTTGCACTGCAACAAGAGGGATGATTGGTACAAATGCAGAAAGATAGTAATGGAAGGAAATCTTCATAACAGCAAAGGTAAGGTTTGTGGAAACATGTGCCAAGATCAGGAAGATGACTGGTATAAAATTACCACTAACAATTGAAAAAAGGATTGCTGTGGAAGCCAGCAAACTCTAGTCCTCATTATTCTGCTGTCAGTCAGCCGCAGCAAGTCAATTTGGGAAATGATATATTCAGTTTGGGAGGCTGTTCATAGTGCTTGAAGATATTGGACAAACAGAAGTCAAAGCAGCCTTTACTCACAGGGGCTGACCTATCTGGTGAATCTACTGGTAGAATACCTCTATCTTCTTATTCTCTGACCGCACTAACAGGAAAGATGTATTTTTCTGTTTTACTTCTGGCCTTTATGGATTATCTTGAATGCTTTTTTGCCATCGCTGCTCGTTTACGTGACACGTAAACTGTCTTTCACAGGTCTTCGCTGGCAAAAAGCATGCCAGTAGACTGAATTTATTTTTAGGATGAAGCTAGGGTCTTTGAATCTGCCTGATACTATTAGCTTTTGAAGTAATTCAGTGACAACTCAAGCATCTGCTACTCCCTGAACAGCTGCTGAATGACAATGGAATATAAATTTGGTCAGCTAAAGGCAAGGTGCGATACTCTGTCAGTTTTGAAGCTGGCTACTGCTTCTTAACAGTTACTTGATTTCCTGCTATATGCTCCAGTGTGTTTATGAAAAGATGAGCATAAACAAGAAAAGGCTGGCGTATTATGCTAAGACAGGTACTGTCAGTGTCTACTGCAGCTCATCAGTGACATGCAGAAGGACTGAATTGTAAAAGCTACCTTGACATACAACTTCATGCAAAATACTTGACTGCTACTTGCTGTGCTGTGACACAATGTGATGATTTGAAAATAAATTATCATTTTGTATGTCTCTGCACCTCTGTTTTCTGCAGTTTACCCACATCTTTGATAATGCAGCTTCACGTGCCTGGCAAATATATCCTGATACTGTTGCTATATATTTTATAGACATGCTGACCTCATGGATGGAGTCAGAAACCTATGCTGCATCAATAAAAAAAAAATGTCCTGTCTCAGGAGGATGTTAGGGAGAGGTTACAAATGTGGAAGACGACGTGTGATCATGGATTATTTAATAGAAACTATGGGCCCTGCCCTACTTTGTTACATGGAATTCTCTGGTATAAAGCACTGTTGCTTCCATATCCATACTTTTCATAATTGCTGTTGCGTTAGAGTCCAAAGTAGCTGGGATAAAGCATGTAGAGACTACATGCATAGAGGGAAAGGAGTTGCATTGTGTTTAGATACTTGTCTAGAGCTGGATGGTAGTTTGGCAAGCAAACCAGCCAGGCAGACAAGGTGTTGGAATGGGATATACTTCAAGGATAGCTTGATGTAAACATGGCAAGGCTACATCTTCCCATTGGTAAGAACAGCTCTTGAGTACTTACCCCAAAATGGCAGCAGACTTTGCCTGGTCAGTTTTTGGGTCCTGATTATCTTTTCATGACACCTGTTTTTTAGAGAAATGACTTTTCTAGCTTTGTCTCTCACAAAGGTCTGGTGTTCTTATTTTTCTCTTCTTCCTCACAAGAAGCAAATTGCCCTTCAACAAAGGCAAGATGCAGATGCGCTTGCAGAAAGTCTGTTGTATCAAGGTTTATAATTGCATTCTGATCTGGGCTACAGTAAAGTTTCTCATGAGAGATGAGGACAGCTATGTGATCCTCTTGACTTTCTCATGTACTTGTGTCAAGTTCTGAGTCTCAGTTGTGTACTGTATCAGGTTCCTAAGACTACCACAATAATGTGTTAAGAGTAGATTTTTGTATATTGCTTACACTGACTTCTGGAATAAGTCTTTCCTCTCAGCCACACTGGGGACAGTGCTGGAAAATATCCTCACTGACTGCTAAGTTTCCATAATGATTGACTTTGGGTATGTCTAGTAGATAACACCTGGCTGTTTAACAGATCTAGTATTTGCAATCAATGTGGTTTGGTAGCAGCCGGAAAAATTCCCAAGGCTGGTGAACATGTAAACAGACAAAAAAGCAACAAGCTTGCTTGTTAAGAAAGATGGTATCCTTTTTAAGAAGTTTGAAGATAGGGACTTGCAGTATTGATGATGAAAAGGGAGCAAGAATAAAATGATGAAATGATTTATGGGCTGTCTGATACAGGTCTAAGCATAGATCTCTGGAGGTGCATAGTATCAAATCTAACATGCATCTAAAAGAGCTTTTAATGATTTTGACATAGCATAGTACATTTGCACGGTAGTCACATGGCCATGAAGTTTATGATCTGTTCATAGGTACCTGAAAATGATTATTCTCTTGTAAAATCATAATCTGCTTTTCATTGTCTAGATGATATATAAGGATGCAGAGTAATTCCTGTGAAGAAAAAGTAGTTTGACTTTGTGTAAGGATCCTGGGTATGAACTTTTCTAAAGGAAGAAGAACTCAAAAGAATTTTCAATGTCTTTAAGATAACATTCTTGCCTCTTCCAGGAGTTTATATCTAGCTTCTAGGATTTTTTTTTTCCCCCGTTGCCCAAACAATGTCTTATTAATGAATAGTTTCCTCATTGCAATAAAAAGTGATTCACAAAAAAGTGGTCATATCTTAATAGCAAGTGATATAGGTCTGGACATAATCTAATTCAAGTTACACCTGTGCAAAGAACAAAGTTTGGTATATCCTGAAGTAACTAAATTAATGCTATGCCTCTGTAAACCATTCTGCAGTCTTAAGAACTGAAATGACTTTGACTTTTTGTATCTCATCTCAGAGTACATCTCCGAAGTGAAGAGTTCTGAAATTAGTGTTCACTAAACTGATTAAAAAAAAAAAAATTAGTCTTGGAGTAGGAAGATATTCAAGAAAAGAACTGTGCAGTAATATGTGGGGAAAACAGAAAGGAAGATACCTATTTGAGATATATTAAATTTTGAAAAAAGTCATTTTTTTTGTTAATTAGGAAAATTCTGTCCTGTTTGAAAGGCCAAAACCCACTTATTTTTACTTTCAGGGAAGCTTTGAATTTTAAAATTGTTTGTTCAATGGTAAATGATTGTTTTTGGAGTAACAGATCTATTTACTTTTATGTTGATTCCCAAAGGATAAGGTTTCTTGAGTAAGTATCTTCATATATGACCTCAAGAATTTTACAGATTTTCCCAAAATGTTCAATACAGATACCCTAAAAACACAGAATTTGAATAGAAGAGTACCAATGTAAGAAAATAATTAGAACCCCAAAGTACTACTTAATTGTGAATTGGGTTAAAATTTTGAGGAGTCTTTGTGCAAGTTTTCTGTAAGAAACTTTGAGTGCTTTCTCCTTCAGAGTTGTCTTGGAGCCTGGTAAGAATCATTCTTGTTTGATTGCCTGCCTCCATCATACCATTAGCTGAAGCTTCAAGCTTAAGGCCGAGATCTCTTTTTTTTAAAGTGACATGGGATTTTGAGACAATTTGAGTATCTTGGCCCCTAAATAGCTCTTATGCAGATTTAAATTCTCATTAGCCAAAACTGCTAGTCATGCTGGACAAGGGTTGACAGTTATGCCCCATGTGCAGCATCCAATATGTTCTGACCCTGCCTTTTAAGTGATAATATCTCTTGCTGCTAGTAAAGCAGTCTGAGAGCAAGCAGAACTCTCCATCTGTTCTTAAAAAAAACAACATAAAAATTACAGGGTTTACAGCTATTATTCCTTAAAAGGTTATGTTGGTATTTGGATCTCTGTGGGTGTCAGTAGTATTGTTTGATAATGTGGTGTAACTGGTAACCATATTTTCCTCTGGAAATGTCTCTGTCCTTATAAATAGTTCTCTTTAGTTCTAGTCTTCTGTATTGGGCTATGAGAAGACATGGACTGATCCAGAGGTATTTGTGTCATGCCATTGATGCTGGGACATCTGATAAAGATAGTAAAGTGGAGTTTTTAGTTCCTGAGATAAATTTCTATAGTTTCTCAATCTGTTTAGGACAGCTATTGTTTTTATGGTGTGTTTAGTTCTTACGTCCAATGTCTTAGAGTATTTTTGGTAGGTGTTGGTTACTAGTTACAGGGAGACAAATACCTCCCAGATAAATGGGTGCTTGACATACATGAAATGACAGATGATCCCTTTGATCTGTTTTGCTACCCTGAGTAAAGACTTTTCTGCAAAGGGATTTTGTCCTTTTACATTATTTTTCAAGCCTTGTGAACCACAGGTAGGCATTTACTTGCTCAGATATAAATGCACCTTCTTTTCCAACTTCCTTTCTTCCCTTTTTTTAGGATGAGAGACTGTATTGAGATTTAATTTAGGGCTTTGAGTATAGGGCTGAGATACAGGAATGTTTGGTGCTGTTGCCATTAGTGTGTTGCTTAATTGCTCAGTGTGTTGATTTATTCACCCTTGATGCCTATAATAAATATTTCACGTATAATTATCAAGCATTAATACTTTCACATTGCCAGTTATTTGTAGTAATTATATAATGAAACGACTTCTGGGAGCGAATGAATAGCAGTACATTTTGACTGACAATTGTGTGTTTGCTAATAAGTAAAAAGGGGGATAATGCTCTGGGTCTAAAAAATTGCTAGACATTTTTATTTATCTTATGTGTATGTTGTGTATGTAAATGCATATATGAGAAAGAGCTGGGTGGATATGTGTCTGCATATGAAAACCTATTTATTGGTAAATTGAATGGATTCCTAGTAATGCAAGTTAGTTACTTTTTGTAGGGTAGAGAGAAATGAAACTGTGTTATGTAAAGTGTATATTCATGTTTTCTAATTTTTTTTCTTTTCGTATAGACCCGTGATTGTGAATCCATTTGATTCTTATGTTTTGTTTTTAATATCTGTTGATGAAAGGTTTCATTTTTCATGGATCTTCATCTTGGAAGCAATTAAAGTTCACTAGCCATGAATTCAGACATAGTAATAAATATTGAACACATTATAAATGGATATTAAATTAATTTGAAATACTTCATTTTAATTCAACTGAAAATTTGCTTTTTGTTTTATCAGCAAACACATATCTCTTCATGGTGCAAGCTCGTGGTATAATGTTGAGAGAAAACGTAAAAACAATAGGACACATGATCAGATTGTACACTAACAAAAATACTACACTGAATGGCACAGGTAAGAATATTTCTTATTTAATTTTATTTTTGAAACAGCTTTATGAAAGAAAAAAATGGCATAGCCTGATTATGAAAATCTAGACCCAAGTCCTACTTCTCTGTAACTGGAGTGAAGACAAAATAGTTGCTGTTTATCAGTTTACTTTGAAACTTTAGTAGGAAAAATAAGTTTGTCATAGCTGTAACAAAGATATCTGAATTTAATTGTTGTTATTTTAGTGTTGTATTTTTTTTTAACTATGTTGTTAGGAATTTGTTATTTGAAAAGTTTATGGCAGTCACCTGCATGATGATATATTACAAAAATCAGTGGATACCTTAAGTTTTTACAAAAATCAATTCTTCTTTTTAAGATTATCCCGAAGGAAACAATTCTAGTGACTGTCTTGCTCAAACAACAATGTATCTTCCAGAAAACTTCACTTACTCTCCTTACCAGGCTTGTCCAGAAAAGCTGCCTTACATGAGTAAGTTTTAAACCAACCTTATGTTTATCTAGTAAATTGGATTGCATTTAAATAAAAATGGGATTACTTTATATGAAATGTAATTGTAAACCAGTGGAAATACACAGCAGAAAATAATGAATAAATTATATTTGAGAGTGGACAACAGTGCTTAGCAGAATTCTATAACTCTTGTATTTTTAAACCTCTTGACCTCTTTGCTAATCATCTAGTGATTTTTTTAAATTTTATTTTCAAATCATTTTATTTTTTAGAAATTAGATAATACTAAATACTTTTAATAATACATGGGATTACAGTACCTGTATAGAAAAAGCCTGTTCTGAAATGCATATTTTGAGGAAAAGTTAACAATTTCTTTCTGGAAATATTTTTCCTAATACAAAGATTCATGAGACAGAAACTAGTTCTCGAATCTTCATCATATGTCTTTAGGCAATCATAGTTACAACAGTATAAAAGAAGCTGAACAAGATCATGTAGTGAAGGGAGAGTTGATGGTGATAAGAAAGTTCTAAAGCTCTAGTACTTTCATAAAAAGTGAAAAGTTGTTGATTTCAGGAGAAGGTAAAGTTAAGTTTTTCAAACCTAGATGTTTCAGATCCCAAGCATTATGTGACCCTAGTTCTTATGCAACCTTATGCCTCAAATGTAAACTTTTAATTCAATTTCATAATTCAGCATGAAACTCCTTAACAGGTGAGTATTTTCAAATAAAAGAATTAAGTACTTTGGCACCGTTTTGTTTTGTTGCATTTTTTTTAAAACCAGTAGTATCACAGCTTTCCTAAGTAACAGTATCCCAGTGTAAATGGAACATTTATTAGAAGCAGGTGTTGTGCCATTAAAACAGTTACACAAATTGAGATAGAAAGAGATTCTTGATGTAATTCAGTGGTTTTAACCTGATTTAATAAAGTGACTGAAAGACAGTTAGTGTGACTTTTCTACCTTCAGTTTCTGTAGACTACAAAGCGTACCTTTGTTTGGAAAACTTCTTAAAAATGAGGAAAAAATACAGTTCCTGTTAAGAACTGTAAAATTTCATATAAATTCCCCTATCCTGCAAGCTTGTCCTTCCCCAGAAAAGAAAATTAGGTTCAGACAAAGCCCTGGGCCTGGGCATTTGCACTCCTCAAGTTTGCGGAGAAAGCAAACCTGCAAGACCAGGAGGTGTTAGGAGACTGTGGATTTGAACATAAAAAGGAAGAGAAAAATGGCTCCTGGTGGCGATTGCTTTATCTTGTCCTTCACAACTCGTTTTTTGGGAGATTTTTATGTTGAAGCTTTATAAAATTGCAGCTCCTTGTATAAAACAGTGTTCCTCTTTAGGAACTACTGTTGACATGTGAGTTCATTTACTTTTTCTCAAGAGTTTTTTCTTCTCTGTGAGGAATTGTTGTTACATTGTCTGAGTTGCTGTAGGTTGCAAGGGGTGATTAAGTAAAATTTTTTTTGTGTCCTATATTTGGAAGAAATCATAACTTGTGTCAGTAATGCATGGAATTGAGTTATTGCAGATGTTTTATAGACAGACTTCATATTATATTTTCGAGGAAAGTTCTAATAGCAGCATTAGTATAGATCTCAAAGCTAATTAGTTAAATTGAAATGTCTCATTTGGTGTCAGAATGTTCCAACTAGAGAAGGAGAATCAACAACTCTGTAAATAAGTGCAAATGTGTTGCCAGAAGTGATTGTTAACTAGTATCTGGCAGTATCTGTTATGTTAAAATGTTCATTTTTAGTTGTCATATTTAAAACCAAATGACTAATCTACTGCTTTATACAGGAGAAAATTTGGAGTAGTTTCTAAAGATATTTGGGACACCTTTCAGAATCCTTACCTTGTCATTTAGGCAAACACCTGACTTAAATTGTGGGCTGTCATTCAGCATGAGCAAGTATGCAAATAATTATTTAATATATTAATTCAAAACCATATCATACCAAATGATGTTGCTGACAGCCAAGCATGTCACTGAATTGCTGACCTTTTTTTCTTATAAGAAAAACATGTATCTTACATGTCTGATCAACAAGTAAAGAAGACAGGTTTAACAAGTCAGTAGCTACAAAGAAGAAATTATTTTAGTTTTTTTGAGGACTGATGCATGTGGTAGAAATCCTTTCTGTATATCAGCATAGGAAGAATGCTTTCCAACTGAATTTTGCTTTACTGCATTAGTAGTAGGAATGTATTTTGATTAACATTACTACCTAGTTTTACATAATGATTTTAATTCACTGAGATAGTACTGATAATAAGCAATTCTGTTTTCTCCAGTGGCTCGCTTAATTACTACTGTATTTCCAAAATACAAATAATTAGTCCATTGTCATTTTTAAAACACCATGTGTTAAGAGTTCACCACAGAAAGTGCAGATTTTTATTTCAATATTTCTTATTTGGGGGGGTATTTTGTTTATAATTTTTAATTTTTAAGCTGTGGTTCAGATATGTGAATTGTTATTAAGCAGGTTTTTCAGATTTAATGTTGGTTGTCATGCTTTTCAGAGGAGAGATTCTTGCAAAATTTGGAATTCACAAACTTTATATTTGAAGTGCCTACCTATGTAGAAGTCAGCTGGAGATTGTTTCAAAAGCTCATATTTTCATTTTAAAACAATTTTGTCATAACAGAGTGCTTCTACAGCTTCTGTGCTACTGTTTTTAGCAACAAAAAAGTTTGTTTTTCTTGAGCTGGATGGGTATTTAGAGAACAGTTGTTTGCTTTGATGGTGGAAATATACGATCTAGTAGAATATAAAATTGAATATAGAATATAAACTTGAAAAAGATAATTTTCCAAATAGATTAAGTACTTAATCTACTATTAGTATCATTATTAAACCTAAACTATACAGTACTATTATTAAACATTTGATTTGAAGTATGTGAAGTAATTTTTCATGTCATCTTAGCAAAATCTAAATCTGGAAGTTAGTTAAATTATTAGGAAAACCAAAACTGGCAGCAACGCTAAAAGAATTTTTTTTCCCTATTGTTTTGAATGGAAAAAAAGTTTCCATTACAGCTTTTTTAATCTCAACATAAACATTAATCCAGTGAACAGCACAGTAGAATTGCTTATTACCTGTGTTTCATTTTAATACCTCCACCTCGTTCTATAAACTTTATCTCTTTCACTGTAAGGATACAGCCATATGTATAAAGATACAGCCAAAAGTATGAATCAGTTGCTGTTGCTCATGAGCTTACTTGTATAGAAAACTGTCTCTAGCCAAATAGCAATTAGCTACAGTGTGGTTATAGCTTTATTTCAATTGCTATATGGTGAGCTATAAGGAATATCCAGATCACCTCAGTACCCTGGGGTTAAAAATACCTACACCATTTCTATACAGATATTAACTTTTTTTTTTTTTAATACTAGTAAAAGTAGTCCAGAGGAGGAAGTTCTGCTCTCTCCAAATGTTGTGTATGCTAGTGTACTGTCAAATAGTTAAGTTAGTCCTAATTTTCAGCCTGTGTTTACTTTTTTTTTTCTGCAAGTTAGTCTGATTTTTGCTTGCCTTTCTCCATTAGATTTGGCAAACAGTTGGTTACCATCTATGTACTGAATTCTTCTGTCTTGGAAAAGACTTACATTTTTGTCAGTGTAGATAAACCCAGTTCTCTGAACCTTTCTAAAGTACATTGTTTCTAAACCTGTTGTCCTTCTTGATTTTGTACTGTAGACTTTCTCTAACTTGATTTCCTTTTAAAGAACCATAACCACCTAAAGCCTGATAGCATTAAGGAAACAAACAAAGCCAGTAATCACCTTCTCTGTCTTTCATAGAACACCTGCTAATGTATTCCAGAATGGTATTTTCCATTTTTGTAAAATTGCATTGCATGTTATTGTCTCATATTAATGTGTGAGCTATTATAAACCCTCAAAATCTCTTTCTGCATACTGCAGCATAGCCAGGTAGCTCCCATTTTGTGTGTATGCTTCATTTCTCCTTAACTAGCAGTCCATATCTTTCTTTTTTTTACTTCACTGTATTGATTTCTATACCTATCTCCAATTTGTTGAAATTATTTTGTTTTTGATTCTGTCTTTCAAACTGCTTTCTGTTTCTTCAGCTTTCTTTTTTTTTTTCAAATYGTATAAATTTATTTTTTAATGCAGCATGCTAGATGTGAATGGAAGTAGGAAATACTAATACTTGCAGACCAAGCTTGAGATGCCTTCTCCTGCCTCCCTCAAACTGACAATGAAACATCACTGATTTTAAAAACTTCTTCAATGAGTTCTACACCTTTTTGTTGATTATTATATGCATACCATATTTTTCTCTGTATTAAGTAATAGAATGTTGTGCTGATGTGTCAAAAACTTAGTCATAAAGCACAGCAGATTGTTTCCCTCTACTCTGCTAGGCTGATTACCATATCAAAAAAAAAAAAATGAAGTGGCTTTGATATAATCTATTTTTGAAAAAAAAATCATCCCCTTTATAATATTTAAAAAAAAACCCTGATTTTATAACAATTTATTTCAGAAGAACTTTTTTTACCATAGTTATTTCTGTAGCATGTAAATCCTAAGTGCCTTTCCTTTAAAATATATATATATATATATATATATATATTTATATTGATCATTTTCCTGTGTCCTTTTGGTAGTACTAATCTTTCAGAGATTACTATGGCTAATTTTTAAATACTCTGGAGTGTTTAAAACTCCCCACCAAATTAGATGTATCTGCCTTATCTAAATATTCTTTAACCAGTCCTGGCCTGGGCTCCTATCTTTTTGTTATATTTAAACTCAGCATCTGGTCACAGCTAGGCTTTTCTCAGAAGACCAAGGCATCTGAATCCTTTGCATCATGTGTCGTTTGCTTCCTTTTCTGATGTAGTAATTGACCTTTATTTATCTTTATTTTCCTATTAGATTCTATAAATCGACGAGAAGATTTTTGTTTCTTTTCTGTCTTTTGGTAACTTAAATTGATTTTGTGGTTTGTGGGTTTTTTTGTACCTTTTTATACTGTATATACTGGTCTTTTGTTGTATGCCTTAGTTTCTATATTTTGTATGATTTTTCATTTTCAGGTTATTGAAGAGTTTTGAATAAAACTGCAATGATCATCATATATGCTTCTTTTTTAACTCTGTGTAGGATTAGCTTGTTCTGGGATATTTTTATACAGTCTTTTTCAGGAACTGCCAATTTTCCTTCTCCTAAGAAAACGTGGGTTGTTTAAATCTGCTTTTAGAATATCTTTTCCTTATGCTGCTGTTCTTGATCCTTTTCAAAATTGCCTTCTACATTTATATTGACAATTAGTTCTACATTAGTAATCAGATCCAAACCTAAAATGGCTCTTGTAGTGTCTTCTACTGTCTTCTGAAACCAACCATTATTCTCCAAAAATTTAGACCTTTCCAAAAGATTTAGAAAGTTAGTCAGTTCAGTGTTACAACATGAAGCAATCACAAAATACTTTTCTCCTGTACACATGGATACAGGGGAGAAAATGGGTGCAATTTCTTTGTGCCTTTAAAACTCCAACCCTCTCCAAAAGACTTCTGAATTTTAAGAAAAAATAAGTAGAATATTTTATGAAGTTCAAATAGTTATTGCAAGATTTTTATTTGATGTTCTAATATAGTAGTTGCTGAAGAGCAATTTGAGCTTTTGGTTACTGGGTATTAGACTGCTCTTCTCCCTGAATTTTCATGATTCCCTCTGCTTTTCCTTTTCAGGGTAGACTATTTACTCTAAATCATTTTTTCTTGTTTTGAAGTTTATGCACATGCATAAGCTAAGTGATACACAGCTCTTAGTTGTCAACTAACTGGAAATATTTTCTCATAATAAACAATAACTTGAATTTTTTGCTACCATATTATAGTCTATACTCATTATCTTGCTTTTTTTTTTTCTTTTTTTTTTCCTCTCTCTCTTCAGTAGGCATCTGCAAACGGTTTTCCCTTTGGGCTAATTAGTTCTATCAGTGATACTTCTCAAATCAATAGTCACTTGCTATATATTGGTCTGATGCAGACATTGGTGAATTAATAAGTGAAGGCTGTTCATGAACTGTGCATAGCTATTTAATATTTAAATTGAGGAAGATGGTTGAGTATAGTAATGGTGCATCTCCTTTTGTGTCAAGGTGCAGGCAGGAAGAATTTGATTATCAATTCAATAGTGCAGATGGTGTGAAATCATTAAGAATGATACTTAAAATAAAAGGTGACTTCCAGTTTTCTGGAAGAGGTACAGAGTTCAAATTATTTTGCTTGTTTTACCTCTGAAATGAGGTAAGTATTTTGTTTGCAAGATTTGTATGGGGAAACACTGACATTCATTCTGTAAAAGCTAAATATTAAGAGGAATGCTATAAATTGTCTCTTCTTTACCTGTTGGTAGTATAAATAAATTCCTTATGTTATTTGGCTATGATATAACTTAYAGAATTAGATCTGTTGTCTTAATTGAAATGAATAAATATAGCATATCTTCCTGTACTTAGGAGGCCTTATCAATGTGAATATGAGTGAAATTAGTTTTGATGAAATTCAGGAAGTGTTTTCAAAAGATTTAGACATTAAACCAGGAGGACACTGGAAACCAAAAGACTGTAAGCCACGATGGAAGGTGAGATAATGTTTCTTTTCTTTTTTTTCCTTTCCTGTATGTATACAAGAGTAGTTGACAGTTGCAAGCACTCAGTCTTTTACTACTATATATTTTATATGTATATAGTATACTATAGTATATGTATTATATGCTGTTTGTGTTCAAGAAAAGATTAAAGCTTGGAGAAGAACTTGAACTGGATTGTCGTGAACTTTTAGAAGTTCATGAACTTTGTTATTTTATCATGTGGATATAAACTTCTGTCCTATGTGTACGTTGCTTAAAGTGTTCTTAGAAGCAAATGAACATACAAACAAAATTTTATAGCTTTCATTTCAAAATTATTCCTTCTTTTTTTAATTGTTTGAGCTAAATTCCAAACTGCTTTCCTAGTGGGAATGAAAATGCTGTAAAATATTAAGCCAATTTGAATATAAAGTTGAAAAGTTTATGTAAGTCACAGAAGACTTATCTGTATTGAAATATTAAAATTTAAAAATGTTAATATAATACCTTGACATATATAACTTTTTGAAGGTGGCAATCCTCATTCCTTTTCGGAATCGCCATGAGCATCTTCCAATTTTTTTCCGACACCTGATACCTATGTTGCAGAAGCAGCGGCTGGAATTTGCCTTCTATGTTGTTGAGCAGGTAACAGCATTTACTTGAAATGTGACTCTTCAAGATTCCTTAGTAAAGAGGTTTTGACATTATCGTCAAGATTTGGATAAATCCAAAATTTAACAAATTGTTACTCTGCTGTTTTAATCCATTCAGTGAAAAAGGAAAGTTCATCTCCGTTCCCTAGATTAATCTATAGCCAGAGAGACAYTGCCTTTCTTTGAATACAGGGTGATATTTTATAGCTGATAACACTGCTCTGTCAAATCTATTGCCTTTATAAGTTTTTCATGGTGAAAAAGTATTAGGTTTTGTGCATAAAAATTGAAAATGGTCATTTGCAGAAGGCCATTTTACAACACGCACTTATTTAAATCCAGTCAAAGCCAATAGCTTTAAAGTATATACTATCTGATTAACAAAAGTGAAAGGTAAGGGAAATGTCCATGATATAAAGTTACTCACTAGTACCTTGGCTAGGAGTCTCTTCAGAAACAAAGAATGGATATGGAGGGAACCCCCCCCCCTTTTTTTTTTAAGGTGTTGGGGGAGGGGGGGAATTCTGCAAGCCACAATCAAGGTGCGAAGTAGCTCAGAGTGTTAGCTTAAGGACCATTGTTAACTGTACAAAGTAGGTAGCTGTTCCTTAAAGAAATTACTGGTCTTATTTTTCATGGGCTGTCTTATGCAATATTTTCAGGTGACAAAAATGAAAAAAATTGCAGAAAATAAAGAAAAGGGTCTACTATATTCTATTAAAAAATTGTCATGTATAATGCATTTGTTATATCAAAAGGTCTTGTAAATTATATGGCTTTTTCTGAGCTTAGAGAAATCTTAATTGTTCCCAATTGAAATGTGGAGATTTAACTTGTACTAGAAATAAAAAGAGTTGAATCAAAGTGTTAAGATCTCTAGGAAACTGGAAGTATGTTCTAGTGTGATGTTAACTATAAACATGTAATCAAGTTATAAGCATTTGCACAGCATCTGAAATTCTTAAATAGTCTGTTTTCACAAGAAATGAAAGTGTTTCATATTTAATATGTATCAGCATTTCTTTAACTGGTAATGTCATGATATACTGATCAAGAACACCCATATATTGATACTTTAGAGTTACTATTGCTGCAAGTTGCAAGTGCTGTTAAGTTTTGTGCAAGAGCAGACCTTATAAACTTTTTAAATCAGAAAATGCAGGTGATGTAGTTGGTGCTAACCAGAGTTGTTGTTCTGGTTAGAGGAATAACAGGCATCTTTCTCAGTGTTTTTTTATATGATGGATGATATACTTCTTATATTATTGGAGTAGTTTCTCTTTGTTCTTGATTCTTAAAATTTCTCATTTGTTTTGTGTTTGAAGACAGGTACGCAACCTTTTAATCGTGCAATGCTCTTTAATGTTGGCTTCAAAGAGGCTATGAAGGATGTTGTTTGGGACTGCATAATATTTCATGATGTGGATCACTTGCCTGAAAATGACCGAAATTATTATGGATGTGGAGAAATGCCACGTCATTTTGCAGCAAAGCTGGACAAATACATGTACATGTAAGTAATTAGCTTTATTCATATTGTTTCTTAAAGACCCAGAAACATTCTTAAAGTGTGTTTTAAATCTGTGATAATATCTACAGGAGATGAAACCAATAATACAGCCTCCTGCCATAGTCTTTATGTAAATGAATATCTGATCATATAAAAGGAAGACTTAAGTTTAGTGACTRTATCTAGATGTTGCTAGTTTAAAGATATTATTTAATATTTTCAGTGTTTTAACTTGATGACCCAATATTTGTAGCAGTGAGGTTAATCTTAACAAATTATGGCTATCTGTGTCAAGAGGGAAAAATTTGTCTCGCTTATTAGAAAACTTTTCTGGTTACATAAGCTTTTGCTGTGTTTGTTAACAAAGTTAAGCAGATGATAAGAAAACAAATGACATTTGCAGCAAAATATCATGGGAAAGTTCTTAATTTTCTCATAAGTGTACAATATATTTATGGTTTGTACTGCTTTTTAAACAGAAGATTTCTCTATTGCTTAAACCATTTCATATCTTGTATCCAATCTGTATTGAAATTTGATGAATGTAGTTGGTCCTGCAGCTTCCTTACCTCTGTTCCTTCTGCCATTTCATATTAATGGTGTTTCAGTTGCTTTTTTTAATATTCTGTGAGTACTATCTCAACACTCTTTCAAATCACTTCAGATCATGCTGCAGTTTGTTACTTCCTTCATGTGGRTATTTGCCATCCTAAACATGTATTTGTGAAGCTGATCAATTTTAATATCTGACAGATCAAAAACTATGCATTAGAGATGTGACTGCGTATTTAGACTTAAGGTTGTCAGTCACCTAGCAATCAAAACTTAAAGGATTTTATTTATATATTATATATTATATATTATTCAAATATAATATATATTATATAATATATAAAAATATATATATTTAAAATCTATAAATGCTCATGTGCATGCGTGCGCACACACATGTGTGTGCACACATATATATACCTGCACACATAAAAACCTCAAGCAATTCCGTAATCTGTTATACCCTGGGTTTTTCAGAACCCCTGCAATTTCAGTTAAATATTGGAAGGGATATATAGAAAACTAATTTAGTAACAACCTTCCCTAAAAGCTGTTAAGATTTTAGTGAACCCTCTATTTTCACAGAGATCAAAAATTACATGGCCATTTACAATGGCCATTTATTTTTTTTCCCTGCAGTTGTATGTCCTTTAGTGTCCACAGTGGCTATTGTGGCCTAAGCAATGGTAAATCTTTCTGCAGATAGTCCTAACTCCTTGCGGGTTCCAGATTTGGAGGCATCAAAATTACATTCAGTTACTTTTATCTGATGAAACTGCGAGTTGTTTCTGAAACAGAATCCATTAAAACAAGTGTAGCAGCTTCTGGGAGAAGGACCAATGTGGTCTGGTAACTACTCTTGTAAATGGCCAAGATGGAAGTAACTGCATTGACAGTATTTTCAGAACTGGAAATCACACCACCGGGGCCTTAGTATATTTTGTTATATAGCTATCTTGGCACTTCATGTTGGCCAACTACTTATTATATTTAATAAGTATTTATTAATAGTCAGTGTATGTGTACTGGCAGAAAGCCTATGTATTTTCTTGATTGGAAAGTTTAGCTTCTGAAAACTGCAAAGCTCAGGGTTTTTATAATAATACATATTTTACTGCAATTGAGTATGTACTATTAAATGGTTGCATTTTAATTTTTCACAGTTCTGTAGAATATGGACATGAATTCAAATTACTAGATTGATGGATTACTTATTTTTTTCAATTGCATGAAGGGAACTTTTTCAATAGAATGGAGTCAAAATACAAAAGCTTGAAGGCTTCACTTTACTTTTCATTCAGCTTTAGGTCTAAAGCAACCATCTGAAGTATGCGGTAGACTTCTGTTTCGTGTGATGATACTAACTTGAGCTACTGCCTAATATTACCTTTTATGCAAATCAGACAGTACTGCACACTTTTATTTAGTTTCCTTATGTCTTTGTTAATGCCAGTGATCTGTGAACCAGCTTTCCTTGGTGGATACATTCAGCATCTGTTCCTGTCCTTAGTTTGAATTTTTTTCATTCTTTTTGTTTTATTGAAAGGAATCTTTTAAAGAGAGGTTTACTTATCTAGGTTCAGCTAATAATAAAAAAATGTACCTATCATTTTCAGTCTTCCTTACAATGAGTTCTTTGGCGGTGTAAGTGGACTGACAGCAGAACAATTCAAAAAGATCAATGGGTTTCCAAATGCCTTTTGGGGATGGGGTGGAGAAGATGATGATCTTTGGAACAGGTGAGTGTTCAGTGCTTATGTCTTTCTTACCATTCTGTGATATCCACCACTTGATGGTGATTAGATTTTTTTTTTTTAATTGTTTTATTTTTTTTTGCTTTAAATGAACAAATTCCAACATTTTAAAGGGTTCAGTTTAGAAATATCAGAACATACTATTTAGAAGATATTCTTTCTTCTTGGCTAACTGTGGACAGTTAGCAGGCTTTTCTGAGATAGGTCTAATAATAGTATTAAGCATATTTATGCTCATTCCTTCTATTCCTCTGTGCGTTGCCTTTTGATTTTCATTTCCAGTTATGTTGCTGCTAACATTATGGAATACCATCTCACAGACTATACAGTAAACTTGAATTTAAGTATCTTTCATATCTTAGGAGCAGTGTCCAATAAATTATTCTGTCACTATATTGACAGTCACAAATTGGACAGTAAAACTCACTGTATGGATATTAGTAACTGCTTACAGAAAAAAAATTTTTCCAGTTGTTTTGGGTTTTTAAAACTAGATGCCTGTATGAGTTTGTTTGTTTGTTTATTTATTTATTTTAAAGGACAGATCTTGCAAGCATAAGTATAAAAACGTACTATTTTTATATTTTCTCATACTGTTGTGCCATCAGAATAAAGCAGGAAACACTAAATATAAAATGATTAATATAGCACACTTCACTGGTTTTGCCAGCTTTATCAGTTCCGGGCATAGGAGTCTGTTGTTTTTTCTCTGACAAAAAGAATCAAAGAACAACACTTTTGGGTTTTGTTTTTGTTTTTGAAACAGAGGAACTTTTTTATGAAGAGAATGTCAGTGAATGCAAAGAATCAGCTTTAAAAGATTTGATGCGTATTTTTTACTCTTGCTATGACTTTTAAAAACATCTTTTTAATATTCTTTATACAAATGTTTATATTTTATACTGTAGGGTTCACTATGCTGGATACAATGTAACAAGACCAGAGGGAGATTTAGGGAAGTACAAATCCATTCCTCACCATCACAGAGGTGAAGTCCAATTTTTAGGACGGTAAGAGAAACAGAATACTGTTCAAATACTAGAGCTAAAGGTATAAAGATTTTTATCTTGTATACATCTTCTACACATAAAAGTAAGCAGTCAGTGCCTGTCAGTACTACTCCTTTAGTGCTAAACTCAGTATTTTCTTAAAACTTAGTATATTTGGCTGTGTGGGTTTTGTTTTATTTAACCAGGAGAGAGACTTGAGTCTGTGTGCCAGAAGATACTGTTATCATACTCTCTGAAGCAGAATGTTATTGTTCTGTTATTGAAGAATACTATTGTATTGTAATACTTCTCTGTTCAGACATTAGTGTTGGAAGGGCTCCCCTAGTTTGTATATTTAGACATTCTTCAAAAGGAAGCAGTACAGCCTGTGTAAAAGAGACTTTAAAGCTCAAGAATTGGTTTCTTCCATCATATTTCTTTCTTTTCTTAGAAACAGGTCCTGTTTACATTCACCTGACCTTTTTATTTCTAAATTCCTCTCTTTTGCTGCAAAGATGCAAAATAGTTTAATTGGCCAGTAGGTTCTGGCTGCCCTAAAGTAGAATAGCAGCCAGAATATAGTAGTTGAGATATACCTAAAAGTTAAAACATATAACACAGAATAAAAGGTTTATAGTGAATGTTTAAAGATAATTAGAAATACTGCTTGTGTCATCAGTGGCTGTCTCTTTCTGAGAACATCTTTATTTAAAAATTATGAATAAAGCAGAAAGTAGACACAAATAATGTACGCTAGAAATAAATACATATGTGACTTGAAACTAAAGTGTACATATCAGTAATCTGATAACATAAAATTTTGGTTTTTAATCAACTCAAATTTAGATGTTTTCAAATGTAGGAGACAAGGTTAAAATTAAAATAGATTCAGACATTTAAACATACAGGTATGCACAGTGAAGGCACCTAAATCTTCTCTGACCTCTGTAGTGATGTATTAAAGCAAAAGAAGATGAAGAAATTGAATGTCCTTTAAAATCGGTTTCATTTGCAACCACAAAAATATATGCATTAATTATCTTCTGTCCTTATCATAACTTGTGTATGTGAATATAAAATGTAAGTGAGAATCTGATGTACAAAAAAAAAACCAAAAAACACCTCTTGCAAAAAGTAACTGGCTTTTAAAGCTCAGGTAGGTAACTTGGTAATTTCTAAGTACTGAGAGATACTTTCAAAATTTAAAGCATATAATATTTCACAATGAAATGACTGTTAGTGTCATACCTTAACATCAGTTAAACTGTTACTTCCAAATCTTTCTCATGTTTTCTCCTTCCAACTCCCTCTGCAGATACAAACTTCTGAGGTATTCCAGAGAACGTCAGTACATTGATGGGTTGAACAATTTAATATATACTCCTAAAGTATTTGTCAGTAGGTTATATAAAAATATAACTGTAAATCTCATACCAGAACTTGCTCCCATTAGAGACTATTGATGGAAATGGAATGACAAGCTACGCTACTGAAGTAAACATTAATACTGAAAGCTACTAATAGACACTACAGACACTATAAAAAAATAAAAATAAATAAAAAACAACAACAAACAGCAGCTTAGAATTAGGGATTTTTGACCATTTGATGATGCATATTTGGGATGAGAAGTAAAATGATTGTATGTACCATGCATTTTGTTCTGAAGGAAAAGCCAGCAGCTACCACTCAGATGTTTACAGCATGAAACTACTGTCCAAGCCTTCGTTCTCCGTGTTCTCTATCTTAACCACTCAATTAACTAAACTGCAGAAAAAGACCTGTAGCTTGTCTGGA
This sequence comes from Apteryx rowi, assembly GCF_003343035.1. NCBI lineage: Eukaryota > Metazoa > Chordata > Aves > Apterygiformes > Apterygidae > Apteryx > Apteryx rowi. The sequence continues at coordinate 313,582 of NW_020451002.1, read as the reverse complement.
AGTTGGGAGAGAGGCCTCCTCTTCCAGGAATTTTTTATACTGCTCCCTCCCTTCTTCCCATCCCTGTATTTAAATGAATGCTTTTGTTCCTTTTTAAACCGTGTTTTGTAAATATGTGATGTAAATTAATGTGTGTACATTGCTTTTAAATTGCTCAATATTTTATGCTTCAGTATGTATTCGAGTGTGTTCTTGTTTGAATTCTATAGGAATGTTTTTATTAGCATGAAAGAACAAGTGTAAAATATAAGTATGCTTAAAAAAGGTTATACCTTATGTGAAATGAAGGAAATATTCATTGTTGGCCAGCTATGACTGTAAACTGTTATACTAGTTTTGAGCTTTAGGCCTCCTGCATATCTATATAAAAGAATCAGTTTCATCTATGAACTTGCAAGAAAGCTTTTAACTTTATTTATTGCCAGCAAGATCCTACAATTCTCTGCCTACCATCTAAATCATATTTATATGCATATTGCATGTGTATTATGGAAAATCCTGTGGTAGTTGTGTATTATGATCTACAGGAACTCTAACTGCTTCCACGTGTGCCACTGGTGTCAGTGTCAGGGATTTTAATGCCTAAAACAATGTGTCTGGGTGCGTACGGTATTTTGGTATTGTTCTCTTTATCTCTCTCTCTCTTTTTCTTTTCTTTTTTTTCTTTTTTTTATCCTAGTAAACAGCACTTTTATTCCTCCAAAATCAGAAGAGCCAAAAATGTATCTTCATTGGAAGAATATTAAAGTTACATTTTTAAGAAAATAATAAAACATAGTCCTAATGCTTGCAGTGTGGGATTTTCAGAAACACACAGTGTTGGTCAAACTATTCCACTGATTATGATGGTATAGTGGAACTGAAATTAGGCCAATCCCAAGTGCTTTTTAAAATTCCACCTGTAATATATTAATATAGTTTTTTAAGGGCCTATTCTAGTAGAGTGCTGCATACTTCTATGATGCACTAAGTATCCTCAAGTCTATGACTTTCAATGAGATTGAGGTTGCACAGACCTACCAAGGATAGGTCCTGTCTGTTTCTCTATTTTTGTGGTGTTAAATGTATGAGCAATTAGGCTCTCTCCTTGGTTTAGAACGAAAACCGTATCTTCAGATTTTATGTTTGCTTGTAATGTTATGTTACCTAAAAGGATTCCATTCCTAAGCATTATTTTTTCCTAATATTTTTATACGTCCCTTGTTAATACTAAGGAAATGGACTGAATTGTTTATTTTCTATGTTAAGGCAAAGATATTGACCAAGAACTACTGAACTGTTTTGTTTGTCACAATTCAACTCTTTAAGAACCAAAGACTGACCTCTGCTCCCATGAAGAACGGAAAGCAGTACGTGATAAGGATTGTTTATCAATAGAGTGTTCTGTAAGAGTGTTGACAAAGAATACTAACTTTAACTCATTACTACGTGTTGGTCTCCTGAAATACTGCCACAGATAGTGTGGTGCTGTGTGTATTTGAGGGTTTTTTTGCCATAAACACAGCTTTTTTTCTTTGATATCCCAGCAGTAAATTTTGCCCTTAGCCATTCTTAAGTAAAGTTATAGCTTATTTTTAGACATCCCAAGTATTTTATAAAAATGTAATGATTTGACTGAAGTAGTTAAGAGCAGATTGTAAGGTATATTTTAAACCATATCGAAATGACCTTAAAATCTATTAGTTATCTAATATGCTTTAGCAATGATGTAATGCAATGCAAATAACAAAAAAGTAAATATAAAGTGAACAAAACATCCTTCAAAAGCATGCTTAAGTGGTTTCATTACCTCCTGATATATTTTTCCATAACTGAGTGTATAGAATATTCTGAGGCATATGGGTAAATACAAAATAGTTAATATACTGTATGAACAATTATATCCTCAAAATAAAATTGGTCTTATTTCATAACAGACTAATACAATTCTTTAAGAACTGATGAAATTAATAATTTTTAAATCCCTGATGTAATTTTGAAGTGATTTCTGATTTTCAGTACTTACGATTTCACACCTTTGATTATGGGACGTCTTTCAGTATTGTAGGTCTGTTCCTTTTTCTGAAGCATGTTTTTGTGCCCATTTGTTAAGAATGTGGGAGGCATTCTGTGAAATTAATGTGCAATTTTTATTCTAGTGCGTATATATATATATGTATATATACATATATACATCCTATATTACACATTAATATGCTGTAGCTGAACTAATATAACTTTACAGGTCTAAGTGATTAATCATGTGTGGTCTTAGAAAAATGTGATTTAAACCAATATGTGAATGGATTATGACATATAGCTCAGTTATCTTTAACATTTTAACTATTAGAGCCCCAGGGTGACATATGTTAAATTATGAAATGTTAACCAAATATTAACCAAAATATCTTTTATCACTTTTTTTGGAAATTTTAAAAGTTGCCATCTTAAATTACACCAAAATAGTGTATGTATACTACCTGCTTGAACTCAGTACTATTCTGTAGTGAATTTTAACATAGACAGTGCCTTCAAACAAAATAAATGAGATGCAGAGCTAAGAGTTGTGCACATTCCTTTTGATATTTTCATAATTCTTGTAAAATATAGAGAGAAGCCAAACACATTGGCTTTTCCATTCCTGACAAGGCAAATTAAGTACGTCTTCTCTTCAAGGAGATAACATGGAGAAGACAGAGGAAGTATTTTTCAAGATTCTGAAGGCCTTGCAAATTAACAAGTAAAAATGTTACAGAAACATTGACAGTGGAATCTAGCTGATAAGCTAAGACACTTTTAAGCCCACCTGCTGTATTTTAAATTTAAGAAGAATATAAAACAAAAAATCCATTTTGAAATAGAGATCATATTGAAAAACAAGTGCAAAATATATGTTCTTTTTGAATCTTGCGGGTCTATTTTTCTATCATTATGTTTACTAATGCTATGTTATAGTGGGTTACTAAGGAGCCAGTTATTTAAAAATATTAAAATGACACGCTGCATATCAGCAAGAGGAAGTGTACTTAAGATTATTTTATTTGTAGAGGTTATGTAAGGTAGGCTTAATGAAAAATGCACTGAAACAAATGCTGGGAATTTCCTGTGTACTATCATAGGGGTTTTTTGTTTTGTTTTGTTGTTCATGAAAATGTTTGTACTTTTTTATCATTGTCTTTTCTGAAATATAATGTTCTAAAGATTGTGTTGGTTTGTTTATTCTGAGGTTTTCTGTAGGGCATATGTTCATTTTATTTTGTATATAACCAAAGTGCTTATCTTTCCTAGTGTCCAATTCCTTTAAGTGACAGCAAAAGGGAGGGGAAGTTGGCCAGCAAATACATCAGGTTAGGCTGTGATGGAATCAAAGCATTAGGTTAACTAGTGTTTTCCCTTTATTGGTATTTATATGCTTTGCATCTACCTTCAGCTTTTGATTTTTCTAGTCTAAATGACTCAACTTTTTTGCCTACTTTTCCAAGGTATGCTTACTATTGAATGTTCTAATGGCTCTTCCCTATGCTTAATTTTCTTTGGAAGTAGTTTTCCTTCGATATGGATATAAAGAATGTGAAATAGAAGGATTCATCACTATTTCTCTTGACATTAAATCAGGACTTGATTTTTCTCAGGAATCATCAGTTATTCTTTTTACCTGTTCTTTGTATCTTTCATTTATTACAGAAGTGTCTAAAGGTTAGAGGTGTGCAAGTAATTTTGGGGAGTACTTAAACTGGGGGCAAGAGTACTTGCAGAATGCTATGATAATTCACAAATAAACTTCTACAAGTATGTTTTTGTTGCATATACTTTTGGCTGTATCGGATATGGTACTCCTTGAAAGTGTCACCAGTTATGGTATATTAAGAAGCAGAAAAGGGGGGATTTCAAATGTGTAGCATCTTTGGCATCCTTAAATGATATTCAACCTTGCTGTCAATTGAAAGCTGCTTTTGCATCCATATCTTCAAAAGCTGAATTGGGAGATGAGATTATTTATTACTTTGCGGCATCCTGAGTACTAGTCCCATGTTATGGGATACAGATTATGTTAAGTGGTAGTTTGCATTTCCTGTACTTTTCCTTATTATGAGACACTTTTCAAATATATTCTGTTCACTCCTTTGCAAGAAGGAATGCAGTTTATTAGCTTTATGGAAGATTTTGATTTGTTCTCAGAATCTTAGTAGTAGCATTTTAGTGCATTTGTTCCAATCTTGATCCATTTTTGCCATCTCTAAACAAGTGTTTCTCTGAATGCTTTTATTCAGAAGAGTAGTTGAAAAGAAAGTCAACACATGTTCTTTCTAAAGTTAATAAAATCAATAAACCACTTAATAGTTACTGTTAGTGCTTTACTATGAAAACTGTTGTGCAAGTGCTAATACTATTGCAATAGTCAGAAGTTAAGTTCTTATCACTTATGGAAATTTTAATTTACAAATCTAAAATTTCATGTTTAATATCAGTTTCTATTCCACTGGCTCACTAACTACTGCTGTAGTTGAGTAACAAAAGAGACTGAGGAGAGTAGCAATGGTATAATGTCAGTTACCAGCATCGTTAGCTGTGAACACCACTTGGAAAAGAAGAAACAAATACAAGACAAGTGAGAAGTATGAAACAGTGATATCTATTTACAAGCCTGGCTGGAATCATTCTAATCATTTAATCTGACCTCCACAAAACTTTGAAAATATCTCTTCTTGTGGTGATGGAACGACTGTGACTGCCTGTCATACACTTTTTCCTGTGGTTAAATATCCTTTGTTAAAAGCATACATGTCGTTTAAATTTTATTATTTATTGTCTTATCAAACACACTTATCCACACTGAGCTTTTCTTTATTGGTTCTTTATTGGGCTAAGCAAAATATGATGCCTACTGAGGCTCATTTTCAGGAAAGGAAGTTCTTACACCCTAGATTAAATTTATTTCCAGTGTGGAATATAGACTTAAAAATTCTCTTGATGTATAATCAATTTACCTGCCTTTTGTAAATCTTGCACCTCTCTTATTCATTACCTTACTCTCTTATTTCAGTTAACATAGAGGGCAAGACTGTCCAGCATTAACCTTCATTATTGTCTAGAATAAGAATGTCATCTCTTATCCACTTCAGGGAGGCAGAAACAAAATTTAACCCATGTGCTTGCTGCCTTATCCCCAAGAAGATGAAGAATGTCTGTTTAAGCAGCAGTTGTAAACTGCTCAATTATTGGTGCTCACTGCATCTGTCACAGTCCAGTAAATAAACAAAATTGGACTGCTGCTGTTCTGAAAGATGATGTGGAAGGACTGATGCTGTAAACGGGAAGGGAGCAGCCCAAAGAGTACAAAACCCTGTATCTGGTCCCAGTTAATACCAGGTTTGGACCACTCTCATCTCACCAATTTATCTGTTCCCTGCAGATTAAAGAGGTCTATTATACTTTGTTCTGTTCTAAACTGAGGATCCAAGCATTCAGAAAACGGTTCACACTTCCATTATCTTTAAAAATCTAAATAGTAAACTTTGTATGCAGCTGTAAAATGCTGGATCTGAAAAGGTAGGAACATCCTCTTTCCAGGAGACCTGAGAGTAGTCCATCTGTTCTTCAGGTGTCTCAAAATAGTCTTGGAAAGAACCACAGGCTTAAGTAGAGGCAGAAGAATGGAAAATCTTTTCATAAATAATGCATCTAAGAGCTCACTGGAAGTTATTGAGGAAGCTAGTAACTAGAGTCTTTCAGGAGCATGTTGTTACAGAGCTTTGAGATTGTGCATCTAAAAGCATTAATAAAATATTTTAAACTGAAAAGTAGGTTGAACACATGCAATTATTAATTGATGATTACACATATATGGTTATTCTTTGCAAGTGAAAATATGGAAGAAAATGAATACTCACATCAGCATATTGATGGAATGGGTTCAGGCCCAGTCCCTTTCAGTAAAAGGCTGTATCAAACTCAATCTTGTATATCTGTGTTACAAATTGTTCTTTAGTTGTGAGCTTGTGGAACTCTCCATTTTCACTGGTTTGTCTAGGTGATGGCAGAAGAAAGCATTTTTATATTTTGTTTAAAAGCCTGAGAAAAGTGCACTACTTAATTGAACTTGAATGATGATGTGTAGCTTAAGTAATATGATGAATAACTCTAATGATCTGGAATGGCTTATGTCTATCTGCATAATGGATGCCTCACAGAGCTTGCCTTGGCATTTACTACTTCCATGATCACCACTGAAGATGGCTGCCTGCCATGTTACTACTCTGCATGGTTTGAAGGTAAGCCAAAAGCTGATGTTATTGTTCATAGACTCCTGGCAGAGTCTTGGAGTTAATGAAATGAACTTCCTCCTACGAGAGTGTACACAAGGAGAACTTCACTACTTCATTAAACAATGTGTAAATTCTATGATATACTTACTATGCTTAGTAAATAGGATCGACTCCCTTGATTCCCTTCCATAGTTTTCTTCCTTTAGTTGAGTACACCGATTTATCAATATAAATATTCTTTTCAGTCAGCTATTTGAAATTTGAGACCTACTGTTTGAAGTTACTCTAGGTCAACCTGTAGTGTAGCCTTACAGAGTTCCCTGATGTTTGTATTCATTAGTTGGTCTTCTGTCCTCAACAAACAGATGATTTTGTTTGATTTACAGATGCTAGCATTGCTATCTAAGGCCATTAGTATTGGCTTGAAACTGTAGACCTTTGAACACCAACCAATTTGTGATTCTAGAACCAATGTTGAATTCTGTCTCTCTAGTATATCTCTTGGTTGAAACTTTATATTTCTGTGAAATAAGTTAAATAATATTAATATTACAATCAGGTCATCCTCAGACAACAATGTTGCTAGTGCCTGATTTTAGTAGGCACAAACCACTACTTTAAGTTCTTGCTGCAGAATTTTCTTCTGAACACATTTTATTCAAATAGCATGCAAAAAAAAAAAAGGAAAAACTGAGTATTATTTATGTCATTGTTCCAGTACATTATATAAAATCTGTGCTTTAATATAGCTGATAACTACGAAGTCATAGAACACCATTTTCATCTTCAAAAATGCTCTATAGTCAGCTACGAGATTTTTTTTGATGCATTCAAGTATCTCTATTTTTTTCCTGGTCATGGTTTAACCATTGTTAGATAATTTCCATTTATCTAATAAACTTTCTCAACTAAAAACAAACATATCTTTAGTTGAGAACAGTAATATTTTGGTATAGGCTTTGGGAATCGATTGTTATTATTCTATTGTTTGCAAACTAATAAGGCTAGAAAAATTTCTGTCTACCTTGAAGTTAATCACTTCTTTGATTTAGTATTAACATGCTTTTTCCACACCTCATCCTAAGGTTACTTTGTTCTTTGTATCAAATGTTAAGTATGTTTTTTAAGGCTCCAATGAAGCATCCAGCTGTTCAGCCCAGTATCTTTATATAAAGCCTCTAAGCTTAGATTTTAAGTTAAGTAAACTGAACACCCACTTAACAGAAAATTATATGTGTTTCCACTGATAGAGTATGTGTGAAGCTATCTCCTCACCTGAGGGCTGGGAGGGATTTTTATTTAAGCAGGGCAACATGAACAGATGTGGTTTTCCTCTCCTGCGAATATATGTAGTCTTCACCTTAGCTACTCTTTTAAGGACACATTGAGAACACTGTTGCTTCTTGCAGCCCACTGTTCTGCTATACCAAAGAGCCACTTATGTACAGTTTTTTGTGGACGTTCTACAGGTGCATCTGAGGCTTGGATGCCACTACTGAAATTCCTGCAGTATATCAACTTTAGCCCTTAGGTATCCACAAGAATAGACTGTTAAGAGTCATGGAAAGGTCTTGGGTAGGACTATGCAAATATCTCGGGGAGATGAGTGTGGGAGTGGAATGTTGGCTGAATAGAGAAATACATAAAAGAATGTTTATTTTTGATACCCATTAACTTTTCTTTTTTGCAATTTCCTTTCATATTATACTTCTTAAATAAGTAGAAGTCACCTCTGAGTTTTGAAAATATTAGTATTTAGTCAAATTGAGGGCAATTTCAAAAGAAATCATCTTCATTTAAAATGATACAATGACTTTTTTTTAAGTCAGGGCAATGTTTAGACATCTGGGAGTTATTGGTGGTGGTGGTGTATTTGTATTTGTTTTAATTTTAGACATAAAGCTTTTTCCTTGACAGAGAAGCTATTATCCCAAAATTTTCTTGTTTTGGCTGGTTCCTTCTCCTTGAGACACAAGTGGCCACCAGTTGTGTTGTGTGATATGTTCAACATAATTCCATGTTTCCTTTTTAAAGCTGTAGTCTTGTAACAAATGAAAATCCATTTTGAAAGAAGAAGTGTCCAATAACTGTAGGATTCTCAACCTGAGTCTTTAGTTTCAAACAACTGAAAGAGTCTGCCTGACTCTTCTGGGAATAATGCAGCGGTTCGTCAGTTGATACTAAAAAATAATACAATCCTTTGTAATTAAATTGAAGAGAAAGAATGATTGAATTAAAAGATAGTTTTAAACTACTTTCTTGAGCTTGCAATGACTATAAAGCATTATAAAACAACTTTGTTTTAGTTTTTCAACCATATTATAGTTAAAAGACACGTCACGGCAAGTAAAATGTAATTAATTCAATAGCAGATTATTTTGTCTCTGACTAAAAATGGCATCTTATAGCAGAGAATGTGAAAGTGTTTTTTTTCAATTCTTTGGCCTCTTCCCAGTGCCTTTCCCTTTTCTTATGCATTATGTTGGTGTAATTTACTTTGAATTTAATAGTTCTCAAGATCCGTCTGCAGCTGCTTTATATAATTTAATTGGAACATTTGGAGCTGGACTTCCCCAAACTGAGTCCAGAATTTTCACATTAAGAGGATGCTCGGAATCAGCAGAGCCCTTCAGGTAGGAAGAGAGGGAGAATTTTTGTATTGTAAGTTAGATAAGTGTTGGGACATAATGAAGCAGTAGGGAATCTTATCAACAGAATATACTCTCTTTTCCTCAACCACGTCACTGTATACTGTAAAAATGTAGCCTGAAGGTTGTTGGAGGCAGTGTAAACAGGGAGGAAGATGTCAGAATCTTGTAGGGAGGAGCATAGTCCTGTGTGCTGTGGAAGCATTTGTATCTTGCATGAGAATACCCTTTTCTTTTCCCATTGGGATGGTTCATCTACACATCATCTCCAGGATAAAGTTGTAACTAAATCATGAACAGAAAAGTTAAATCATCAAAAGTAATAAGAATATTTAAAAATCTGGCAGCTCTTCCTCCTTATTTTAGATTGGCAATTACAGCATAGCTTTCAATTTGAGAGCCTCTGATGTGGTTATGTTGCCAAAGACTTGTCTTAATTGTGCTGTAAACTTGATAAGCACCACATACAGACTCTCCTATCACCATTTTGGTCAGACTCATCAGCCCTTGACAACTATGCTGGGGGTAGGAGACGAAAATGTACAAAAAAAATACTTCAAATGTGAGATTATTGTAGTTTCACTCCCAACATGCTCATCACAAACAGTGGTTAGCAAGTTAAATCAGGATTTTGACCTTCTGTTATCTAATTCTTTAGATGAAAAGTGGGAAAACAGAGCTTTTGTGGAAGGTGCTCATCAGGGATGGTCTCATAATGATGATGATTGACCTCCATTTAATCATTGCAAAATGAATCATCATGCAAATGGTAAAAACCTAAAATCCTCTCCTACATTCCCTCTTAAGGCCTGTGATATATTGAATGTTCTCTGTGCCAGGAAACCTGTCCTGCATCAGACGAATATATCTGTGTGTAACTGTACAGACTGTATGCCCTGACTCTTCATGCTCTTTTCTGGACTGCACAGCCTCCTTGCTAAAGTTTCTTTTGAAGGCATTGGCAAGGAGGTCTCTATTGCCAACACCTATTTTCCTGGCTTTTCCACCCCAAGAGCTCAATGGAAGTTGTCTACTTCCTCACAAAGACTGGTCAGGTACTCCTTTTCCCAAACATCAGAACTTGAGAGGAGGAGGAGGAGCTAGGGGGAGAGAGGGATGAGTCTGTTCTAGGAGACTTTCAGGCTGAAGAGTCTGCATGTCTTACTTCCTTTTCTGGAATAAATGAGCCTTCTGTAAGTGTGGGGGAGAGTAATGAGATCCTAGCTTTGGCTCCATTCTTTGCTTAAGTCAATGAGCGTTGAGATTCCTGCTCACTTGCATGAGGTAGAGCAATAAGGGAGAGGATTAGAAAAGAAAAGGAGTTACTCCAGCCTGAATCTCTTCAGCCAGTGTATCTAAAACCAATGTGGAAAGAACTGCTGGGTAGCCCCAAAGAATGCTAGACTCTATGACCCTGCCAGAACTGCCCTGAAATCCCTCATGACAGGGGTTTGTTCACTGTGTTTTAAGGATTGCAGTTGCCTTTCAACAGGCCTGAGGCCTTTGTGTAGTGAATATATTTTTTCCCTCTTTGTCTTGCACCCTTTTTCATGTGGTTGCTGAGTCTGTATAAGTAAGTGCCTCTTATCTGACCAGAAAGCCCTCCCATTAATGGCTAGGGGAGGAGAAAAAAGAGCCAGAAAAAGAGCAGCAGGAAAGAACTACAGTCAAAACGTACTGCAAAATCAAAATAACTGCAATAAAATGGAATGATCATTTACACCAAATATAGTAATAATAATAATAAAAAAAAAAGCTTGGGCTACATCAGTACGAAGGACCTCAATTCTAAAACACCAGTGGTACAGCTTTGGAGAAAAATTCCAGGCCAGCTAAGAAAACAAAAAACACAGAATGAACAGCCATTTTGCCTGTCAATGGGAAGCCACAGTGTCAGCAAATGGAAACTGATGGGATGAGTGATTTTATATGAAGGCCTTTAAACTGGAGCTGCTTATCAAAAAGCCCATATGACTTTCAACATGCTTTTTCTTACTATTTACTTAGTAAACAATGAGAAAATAAGTAACCTGTACAAACATGAACCTTGTCTGTGAAAATGTCTGCTGTATCATTGCTTGTGGAAATAGTGTGAATACTGCCTAACTCAACTTCAGGGATCTGTTTTCTATGAAGAGAAGTCTATTTTGTTTAATTTTTCTCTCTTTTGTTGAAGAATTATGCTCTACAGATATCAGTTTTGAGAAATATAAATTTCTTCTCAAATCAGAAATTTCAGGAGGATTTCTCTGTGGCTATAGCATGTTTATCAAGAGATTTCTCTGTGTTGTCTGTGAGCTGCAGTCTGGTAGCCTGGCTGCTGTGATGGGGCCTCAGGAATCTCACTTTCAGGGTCAGCAAAAGGTTAGGTACTTTCTGGGCTACTGTTATTNTTCTTCATAAAAGGTAAGTCTAAAATGAGTCTGAACTATTTAGTTATCTTATGCATTCCCCTGAAGGAAAAGTTACCTTTGGCTTCCCCCATGGCAATCAGATGTCTGCATACCCATTTCTGGAGCACATTTTAACAATATTTTAAGTCCTGTCACTTTAGTTGTGTCTTAGATTCACTACAACTTCAGGACTTTACCTGTGCAACTGTAAGTCAGCACCCACCAGAAGTATCTGCTTCACTTTAGGGAAATGTCACTTTTTAAAATGTGACTTTGTCTTTCTGATCTTTGGTTAGATGCACATACTCTCTTATTAGGTTCATCCTGCCTCAGGTAGATAACTACCTGCAGAATAAAGATTTTAACCTGATTTGAGGTGGATCTTAGTTGCACACTTTTTTTTTTTTTTAATCAGTACACCATGACCATAGGAACATATTTATATCCTATTTAGGGGGCTGGACAGAGCCCACAGCAAAGAAAACTTACTGTTTTCAAGCTTCAGGATTATAAGGATCCCATGAAAGCTGCATGCTTTGAGATGGATGCTATTTTGGAACCATCTGCATTGTTTACAAGAGTTGTGCAACTGTGGTAGAGTCCAGAAATCAGGGAGAAGACTAATCAAATAAAGAATTGTTAAGGGTAAACTTCTGTAATGTATGAATTCAGTTAATATATAGTCATCCCAGCAGGCTCTCAGTGTAAAGAGAGAAACTCCAAGGTCAGTGGCAAGTGAGTACTTGACTGTTTCTGAAAGGCATTGTTTCATTAACAGTCTCTGTAGTTTCTGTAATCCCATTAAACAACAGTTCTACTTCAGGATATTTTAAATGCAACATGCCATCAGTCTACAGAAGTCACTGCCAAAGCCCTCAAACTCTCTGATCAGTTTATCAACAAAAAATATTTGGATCACAGTCACTCTATAGCTTACCTTTTCCTGTTTCTGCAGTTATGAAGAGAATATTAAGATGATGCTTCTATTTTAGGAGGTTTTTATTTTATTTTATTTTATTTTTTATAAAGGCTATAGATTTGACTTCATAGAAATTTGAGTGTACCTGAATACAGTAGCCATCTAGATTAAAGATCAATGTTGTTAAAAAATGATGCTAACTGAAATAATTCAGAACTCCCTAGACTCCATGGGCAGCAGCCCTTCCGTTTGGCGCTGGCAAAGTGCTGAGATTTGTCTGAAGTTTTAAGCAAAGATACACAGATTTTAACTCTTTCAGCTCTTTGGAGATACATACTTTAACAATCCTTCTGCATGTTTATTCTGCTGTTAGGTATTCAGAATTCCTCCTGTGACCTCTTTGGTAGGGAGACTGTCTCTTTTGTGTGTAAACTATGAATAGCATGGATCACTTTCTTATTTTGAGTCAGTGTGTTTGGTGACATATTTAAGGTAGCACAACTTTCTTATTTTGAGCCAATGCATTAGGTCAGATTTTTTAAGGTAGTGGAGGAAGTCGGCACAACCAAATTGGGTGTTTATTTGCTTCCATATGCCATGCATGGCTTCCACATGTCCTGTTCATTGAACACAAACCATGACTCTTTAGAACATAATCCAACTTCACTAATAAAATCAAAACTGTTTTAAAGAACATTTTATTGACTTGTCTGAATTTCTGCCAGGTTACAAAATGATAAAAACTAGTGTAGCAAAAAGATAAGCCATGAGCAATAGGAAAAACTTTCCTCCTAAAAGCTTAAAATAGTTCTAGCAGAGGAGGATATTTGTGTAATGACAGTACATGTTTATTCCTGGGGATCACTGACAACAGCAGTGGTTGAATATGAGAAAGGACTGAGGAGAGCGGCAATGGTGTAATGGCGGTGACCGGAATCATTAGCAGTAAACACCACCTGGAAAAGAGAAAACTTGTAGTCACAATGAACAGCATATGTTCCAAACTACCTTAACAGTTAGATTTAGGAAGCATGCTCTATCTCCTGTGTAAAAAACTTTGCTGATTTTGTTCAGTCAGTTCAGTTCAGTTTTAACTTTGTGAAGTAGGTAGTCCTAAGAAGAGATGGTTCCCCTGAGAAGGTAATTATTTCAAAACTAAAGATTATTGAAGCATTCAAAGGTGACTCAAAGCCTGTTGAAGTCAAGGGAACTCCCACTGATTACATTAAGTTTTAAAGTTCCAGTTTGTAAGGCTTGCTGAAGATGAGGAATTTGAAAGATTTGCACCCAGGTCTGTAAAAAGACTTGGCCGTGGTGAGGCTAGGAGGTACCTAGCTCCTGCATCAGGCAGGCATATTTCTAGTTAGTGATGTGAAGTGGGAGGGGGAGGGGGAGGTAACTCAAGCAACCAATAAGAAAGGTAGACAGGTGAAATCCCATCTATTAAATTTAAATACAACCTCTGTGTGAGGCCTCCAAGCAAGGCAGGCGGCTAGAGCCCAAAGCTGCTTTCTGAACTTCAGTGCCTGTCTTGTTTTTAACACAGCTGGTGATGGGGCAGTTCTTAATGCAAGAACCTAGCGGCTGGACTTGCTAGAACAGGGAAGACTCAGGCTACCCTTGTCTTGAGGAAATTCAAATTTTCAGCTCTCAGAATCAGGAGCTTGGGACACCCAATTCCCAGAAAAGTGCCTTCATCTAGGTTGAGCTCCCACTTTCTTCAGCTCTCTTTAGTCTAATACTTGAATTATTTTCTGCACCATGACATGCTTTCTACAAAAGGACTAGAGTTCCCTCCCACATCCCAGTGTTGCCAAAGTCCTAACTGGTGGAGGTGAGAGTTGTAGGCTTGAATTACTTTGTACATAGACAGTCAATGAACTTTGCTCACTTTCTGGGCTTGGGCACTGACCCCTAGGCTATTATGTCAAAGGACAGCATCCTCAACAGCCTAACTGGAGTAGTCTCAGGCAGGCTCTTTTAAGAACCTTTTAGGTGAAATACTTAAGCCTCAGCATCTTTCAGGCATCCAAATAGTTAGGGGATATTTTTGAGAATTGTTTATTAGACATAAATCACCTGAGCTGTACCTCAGACTTTTTTGGATCTGGGACACAGGCATTTATTAGTCTTTAAGGAGCTTTACAAGCTTGCAATTTAAAATGTTTTGCAACATATTCTCTAGTGTTTTCAGACCACTGAGTAGACTATTTGCGGAAATTTAAATTTAATGGTATAGTAAGCCACGAGAACATAAACAAAATTTTTGGAAGTACTATGTAAAGACCATAGAATGGAATATAATAAATCACTGTTGGCCTGAAAGCAAAGAAAGGCATAAGATACAATTATATTGAAGGCCACCTTAAGAAATCTGAGTATCACTGAAACCATTAGCCTGTTTTTCTTTTACCACTTTGGTTATTTCTTTATATTTTTATGTATTTTTTTCTGTTGCATATTTCAGTTCTGATCATTGTTTAAAATGCACATAGAAAAGACTTTTTTTCTTTTCTAATTATAGATCATATTAGAATGATTTAATCATTTCAGGTGAGGGAAATGAGGGAAATTTCCCTTATTTAAAGAGTTCTTTTCCCATAAGATGGGGATTTCCAAATCTCTATATTCTTTCAGCAAAAATAAAAGCAGTCGATTTTTTTTTCTTTAAGATTATATGCTKTTGAGTAATGTACCTCTTTTTGGATGAAGGTCCCTACTGGTGTAAATGTGCATAGAACTACTTTGAAAGAGCTGAATCCATTCATATTTGCACAGAAGCTGGCTACTTGCTTTGGCTTAGTTGATTATGAACTGTCTTTATTTACACAATCTTATGTGGTAATGAACTATTTCCCTGAATAATGTTGGTCCTTCAATATTAAAGGACTGTATTTGTTCTTTCCAGCTAATGCCACTACACAATATAGAGGTCATTAGGTATATTTGCAGATACTCACATCAGCATATTCATGGAATGGAGAAAGGCCAAGTCCCTTCCAGTAAGAGCTGGTGTCAAACTCAACCCGGTACAGTCCTTCTACAAACTGTTCTTCTGTTGTGAGCTCATGGATCTCCCCATATTCTGTGGTTTTCCTGTAATGATAAAATATCTCTATAAATATTTCATACTGTCATTTCAGATGCATAACAGAAACAAGAATATTAAATAGCACAGATGCTGCACAGCCAAATTTTACATTGAATAGTCTACAATTCTATATTAAATTCTACATCCAATCATCCAAAATAATTCCCTCCTTCTGTGTAGTGTATGGGTCCATACTGCAGAGAATGTCCTTGCTACCAACTCATCCATATACATCACAAATCAAAGCTGGCTGTCTTTTTTTGGTCATTGCTGTTGCTATGGCAGGGATTATAGCTAAGGCCCCTGTTTTAATTTTGTGTTTAACTTGTACCAAGTGTCCTTTGGAACCAAATGTTTAGTGTCTTGGGAAAAGGATGGTCATGATGAAAAGCAAGATGCCAAATCCCAAATTATAATTAAAGAGAAAATGGAAATTTTAGTGGGAAATGATTTTATTCACTAAATACTAATCTCGAGGACTAAAGGGTTTATATCTGAACACTAATGCATTTTTATGTGACCCTGAATGCTAGCATCTTGGAACAGTGATTTAGCATCACAAGATTTTACTAATTTGAATTAAAATGCCTTGGTCAAAGAGCAGGGGCCTTTTCTACTAGGTGCCATGTGAATGAGCAATAGGAATTTCCAGCTTGGAGAACTTATGGACTCAGCTTGTAACAAAACACTATGAGTGAATGAAATTCAGAAGCAGGAAGAAAATAAAGCTGGCATTGCATCTTATTTGTTTAAAAAAGAGCAAGCTTTGTATGACAACTGTTTAAATATTTACATATTTATCTCTTAAAGCCCTTCTTCCTGTTCTCACTACCTGTTTGTTGTATTTCTGAAATTTCTTATCCATTTTTATATCTATTTTTATATTTTTTCTCTGGAAGTTTTTAAGGAACATTTCCACCCTTTATAACTGCCTAATGTAGTTGAAGGAAGAATGAAGAAAACCTTGGCTTGAAGAATTAACAGGACTTGCTAGTCCTATGGCAAGGAGTAGAAAACAGAAGGGTGTGAGGAGGAAGAGACAGAGGGGAGAAAGAAGGAAGATACTGCTTGTCAGAGAAAGAATTGATTGTGCTATTGTGGCTTTTGTTTTATTTCCCAGCCTTATCCCTCTTCGTTATATTTGCCTGTCTTTGGTTAATTGCTATGAAAGACGGAAATTCTGAATGATGGAGCTTTTACTTTAATTAAGAAGTAGCAGGATCGAAAATCCTATGGTAGGTCTTGTGTTTTCTTACATCTGAGCTGTAGCCCTTTGAAGTCTGACAAATGTCTTGCTGGTCCAGCATAAGTGAAATCAACTTTATCCAGAGTAGACTGAACCCACAGGGAATCCAAGCCCTGTTTGAAAGATGGCTCATGGGCAGTTTGTGACATGCACGCGTTTGTTTTATTTTTTTTTAAATAGTACTTCTTGGCTTAACTTTTATTACCTTAAAAAAAGGCTGAAGAATTCACTGGTGAGTGCTCACATATCTTTGAAATTGTGAAACAGAATTGTTCAGATTCTATAGAAATGTTTACAGTACAAGTTAACAATTCACATGCAACTGTTTATAGGTTGGATAGTCAGACACAAACCAATTAAAAGGAAAAATGGTGTCTGACCCAAAATCTTTGTTTAGGTAAGCAAATGAATTTCAGTTTGAGAAAAGTGTGGGTGCAGCTTGAACGGTGCTTTCTATAATTGGCCATCCCAATGTTGCAGATGTTAACAACCCAGAACAGTCAGGCAACTGGAAAAAGAGTTCACTTAAAGATTCTTGTCCACTACTCATAGTTAAAGGCACTTTCTTAATTTTAGTTATTAAGTGACATCCATCCAATGTTTGTGGTCTTACAGGCACATCCTTCAGAATTACTGCTGTGTTGATAGCCAACAGGATAAAGTGATTCAGAGCCTTGACAAAAAAAGCACAAGACAGAGGATTCCCTACACTAGGCCCTGGTAGCAAGATGCTATGAGTGATTCCTTTGGAGCATCACTTGTGTACATCTGTCTGAGTAGGGGAATAAATTCAATATGGTTGTTCATCCTTAATAAGTTGTGGACCACCAGCATCTGCTATCAGATAGACATGCTTCCAAATTAAGACCTGAGTTTAAAAAAAAATGTGTTTTTCCAGCAAAGAATTTGCAGAGCTCTACCTAAGATACTATGGCTGCAGCCTTGATCTCAATCTGCTGTCCCTTATCCTGATTCTCTTTTTCACTGTCTGGACTTTAGTTGTATATTGTGACCAGGTTAAATCTATACTAGTCTGTGCAATGACATTTGTCTATTGATCTATTGAGAAACACACTGTGTTGCAATGAAATATACCTTCAGATCTAAGCAGAATGCTGAGGAAATACCTCTACAACATGAATTATTGTCTGGATTTTTTTTTTTTTAATGATTCAAAACCTAGGTCATGTGAGAACTATGTTTTGTGAATGCAATTCTTGAACTATATGGTGAGATCTAGATTTCCAAAAACATGAGAGAAGTGAGAAGATCAAAGCTAGTCATGGGAGGAATATTCATATAGAACCCAAATCACATGCTTCCTAGGTCTCTGAGCCCTAAAGCTCTCCTCAGTGTCTCAGCTGGAGTTAGCTTTTATGGCATATTTTTGGCTGAACTAATTTTGAATAAGCTGCTTAATAAAGTCAGCTGTTGCTATTCTAGCTTTCTCCCTGCCTTTTAAATACTATTATTCCAAATTTAACAGTTGCTAGGTGCTTTTGCTTAATTCCGTAAAATGGGTTAGCAAAGTAAAAACAAAAAATACCAAAAAAAACCAGTACAAAATAACAGATCTATAGATACTTGTACAAAACAGGACACTTTTCCATATGCATCTGCTAGGTACCCTTCATGTAACTTCAAAATATCCTTAAGCTAAGGATATAAATCCTGACAGGAGTAGTTACAGCTAGTTTTCCTTGATTGCATTCATATTTTCAGCTGGTTTATCACAAAGAAACTCTGGCTTTCTCAAAAGAAGAAAATTGCAACTACATGTGAAAACCTAGTTCAAACAAGTGTCATCTGCTAATGTCAACAGCACCTCTAAAAGCAGCCTGAGTTAAGCTGCAAGTCAAGGGAAAGGTCAAAACCTTCAGGATTAGGGTTTAATGTTCTTTCCTTGCCTTCCCCCAGCAAAATGATTCTCCTTTGCCTATGGTTAATCTTCTCAATTCATTTTGAAGAAGTGATTTGATTCTCTCAGGGGTGTAGTGACCTAAAGTATGAACAACACTTTGGTGGGTCCTGGCTAAGAACTGCAGGATTTGGCTCCTTAWGCTTATTAAGAACAACATTGCAAAGTGAACAGAACAAAACTGTTCTGCTCAAAAAGTGAGGGCATTTAACACTGATGTTGCACTTATGTTATTCCTCTGTAAATTGTCCTTTATATTACATGTTCAAGACCACTTGATGAAACATCTGAAATAATCTAGATTTCCTAATAATGGCAGAAATAATCACCAAAGACAAGACCTTAGGCTTGTTTTTTCTTTCCTTGTAAGCAACCTGCCATTCTTATGGGGCTTAAAATATATAGATCCGAGAGTCATGTTTTACTAGATTAACACTCAAGATTTGGGAGTGGGAGGCATTAGTTTCTCCTCAAACCTCCTAAGCTCTTCTGTTCCTTTGTAATGGGATAAAGTTTTTAGTTTTGAGTTTTATAAAAAAACAAATAAACAAACAAAATCCCCCTCCAGATGGAGACAAAGGTATCTCCGTCCTTGCAGTCGTCTTCTCTGTTTCTTTCTTCAGCTTTTATGTAGATCATTCAGTTGAATTCTCTGGTGGCTCATATCCTTGCTTGCACTTGTCATTCTGTGCTTGATTTTCTTGCCGTTACTACAGATTTCTCTTGAATTATTTAAAAATCAGATTCAATGAGATGTTACAATGAAACTTAAATGCCTGAATATCTTGCCTATTTGTACTTTAGTAAACCATATCCCTCCGTTCTCTGTACTGTTCCCTTAAACTGAAGATAATAGTATTTGCTTGTCTTTCCATGATGTTTTGAGAATGTTTTGTAAATATTAAACTGTCATACCAAAAAAAGCCATGAAAGTCTACAGATAAGATGACAAACAAATACTATGGGCATGTTTCTGTGTTGTGTTACACTGGGATTCTTTTAAAAGTTTGAGTTAAGAAGTTTCTTCCAACTAGCATGTTTGTTGCACTGGAGAAGAGGGTTGATGCACTTGTTATTTGCATGTGTAGAGACAAAGCTTACAGAGAGGATTTTGTATGTTACAGCTGCAAATAAAACTCTTGCATATCAAGATAGTATCTTAGTCTGGATTACATATAAAATTCTGTTAAATAGGCTTTTTTTTTTCTTTTTGTAGAAAGAGAATATAGTACTGAAACTAGGAGAAAAATATTTACATATTAAACCTATTCCCTTACAAAGATAAGATGAGCATTTCAAAGTGATTTTGCAGTTAATATGTATTTCAGTCCTGGGCATGTTCCACTCATTGGTTTTAGACCAGAATTCATGTGCTTTTAACAGTGATAGTGACATGTTTGCTAGAAAATGCATTGCTTTTCTGATCACAGCTCCATTCCCCTTATTTCTCATTTATTTGCCCAAGGCACCTGGAAAATGAGTCCATAACAACACATAACTTACCCAACAGCAAAGTCCTGCCAGCTTCCATCTGCAGCCTTTTTAAACACTTTAACAGCTACGTTGGCTGCAGGACTTCCTCTGACTGCATCCAGCACTTTCACCATCAGAGGGCATTTGGAATCAACAGAACCATGGGAGACCTTGGGGAAAGCAGGACACATTGTATAGGAGCTGTTCACCAGCCCCCGCAAAATCTTCTTTCACAGAGACGATGAATTCTTATTGCACAATTAATATTGACTTAAAAGCAAGTTATCTGCCAAACGGTATTCAAAGCTAGTTCTATTCTAGTTTTATCAAAACTTCTATTCCTTACAGTAGAGTATCTATCTTCAGTCTCTTTACAGACCATGTTATGTTACACACACACACACACACACACACACACACACACAATTACATATATATGCACAATATTAATATAATGGTATCTTCATTACTATATGCACCGTTCCCATCACTTATCTGTAAGTGATGCCCTGGCCCTGTTGCATGTGGCCCTGGGGAAATATTATAAGGCATACACTGTTGTCTTGTATGTGAGCTCTTAAAAAAATACTAAATCATTATAAGTGCAGGCAGAGAATCTTAACTTAGGCAACTGACAGAAAAATACCTAAGATATCCCTAGGGCTGAAAGAATATTGACTTCCTAAACTTTGTTATGTTATAATGAATTCTTAGTCATACTTCAAAAATATCTTTTTATTTCTTTAGAGATAAAAAAGGATATTTGGTGAAGAAGGTAAAGCTACCACCATATTGAAGATATAGGACATGAGTCACAAAGTGACAGAAATAGAAAGAAATAAAGGTCATGTCTCCTAGATCCCAGACCCTTTCATAAGATCCTAAAATAGATGACTAAATGGCAAAAGGAAAGTTTTAAGAATTTTGAAGAAGCTCCTTGAAAAAATTCTTAGTAAAATAACATTCCAAAAAAGTCTGATGGCTGCAGAATTTCAGGGGTGGAGAGGATGCTGGTCATGTAGAAAATTTAGATTAATGTTCTCATAATCATTGAGTTTGAATAAAAAAGACTCACCAGTGGTGCAGCTTCAGAGAGAAATACCGCTCCAGCTAAGAAAACAAAGAATGTGGAATGAAAGGCCATTCTGCTTGCTGTTAGTGAGTCTTGGTGCCAGTAGCTATGAGCTGATGAGATTTGGGATTTTATACCCAATCCTACAACAAAACAGGCTGCTTACTGGGTGCCCATATGACTCCAAATCTGCTGATTCTGATTATTTGCTTAGTAAACAGTCCAATCCTAGAGTCCATCCACACATAGCACTGCCATTGCAGTCAACAGAAGTTTGGCATGTGGAACTACTGCAGGATCAGTAGAGCAAAGAGAATAAGTAATGGACACAAACATGACCCTTGCCTGGGGAGATTAGACCTGTGGAATGCCCTCCATGAAATAATGCAAATGACCTTTGTTTGCCCAGAAGTCCATTCAATTTGAGATATCTTATTTCCCTTGTCCTCAGATTGTGTGATAACACCTCAGTCTTTCTCTTCACCCACTCCATGTTTGTTCCCAATCTATTTAATGCTTTCTGAAGACTAATTTCCAAGGATAGAAGCAGCCTCACCATAGAAAATTAAGTTTGTTCATCGTTTGGCTTAAGCAGTGCTAATGGGCCATGATGGGAGACAGGTTCCCATATCTGCCCCTACTTCTTTAAAAAGAGCAACGTTTCTTTTTGAAACCTAATTTAGATAGAATCTGATACCATGCTGCCCCTTATCAAAAGTAGTAGTAGGGAAAGGCTAGTCCTTCTGAAGTCAGCAGAAAAACTTCAATTAACTTCCCAATTATCAGTGGCACTCATGGTAGTATAACATAAATAACAGCTGATTTCCTAAGGTGAGGATCCATCTTTTCTAATTTTCAGCTAGGCATTGAGGCTTCCTCTTAGTTGCAGGGAAGAGACACAGAGAGAGATCTGTCCCCTCTGGAAGGTAGAGGTCCAAGCAAAGTGAAATGAGTCATCTCTCCATCTCTCTCGCTTCATGGACCCCAGAGGGAGCCAAGGCAACTAGCATATGCTAGTAGCTTAAATTCACATCTAGTTAATGTTCTAATTGTCAAACTCTTATTATATTAGCAAAGTTATTTTTTGCTCTGAAACGAACATTTAAGTAAAGGGAGTTTCAGGTATGAACTCAGCCCCAGCCTAAATTGAAAGGGAGAAGGTACAAATGGAGGGTGTAGACATGGTGAAGCTGAGTTTCTCCAATTGCATCACCTAAGGATTCTACACACTGTGCTAGCTGAAAGAAACAACCCCCTTTGGCTTTTCCTTCCCTGCATGTCCTTCCTGCAAAACAACACTGAGTCTATGCATTTGTTTTCAGGAGGCAGAATACTTAGCTTTTACTTGATTTCTTGATACAGTATTCTAATGAAAAGCTATTCTGTCTCTAACTTGAAGAAGATTATGATAAAGGTCTTAGAAAGAAGTTATGGAAGCACTCCCCACTGTCTTTCATGCCTTTATTTTATGTAGTCAGTTCTCTTTAGGCAGAGCTGTTTTTTAAAAAAAAATCTATATTACAGTAATCTCCTGAACTGGAATCAAAGTGCCTTTTGTGCTTAAAACAGAGTAGGCTAATATGTAGGTAGCGTTCTGTGCTCATTTTGCGTGCATGTGAGAGTCAGTGCAAGAAGTCCAGCAGTGACAAATCATGCTGAGATCTAGTGCTTGTGGGATCCATTCAGATCCTGGAAGGGAAAATACTGCTCTTAGATCTGTGCATTGACACTTTGCTTCACTATTTCGTTCTTATTATTTGCAAATATCTCTCTGAAGCAGCAAAGATTTGTATGTCAGGAAGAGAGGTGATCTGCATGCTAGTGCAACTAGACTGTCCTCTTATCTGCTGTCAGCTGTTCGACAAGGAAATAATGCCAAGGAGCTAATGAAATTGCCACCTGCCTGCACCTGAAATTGCTCTGTTATGGGAGAGTGATTTCAAAAAGAAAAATCAATTGTATTTCTTAGGTTTTCCTGCAAGATGCCAGTTTCTGAAAACATCAGGTCTATGGGGATAGTATATTTCAACTGTCAATGTTATCTATTTTACTTTCTTCTTTTATAACACTGATCTTTTGGCATCTGGTTTTCAGAATGGACAAGGAGCATGGGAAATAGTAACCCCAAACATCAGATTTTTTTTCTCCTCCTTGATTTACTATTTTTTGGTCTCTCCCCATCCCACACAATCTAGATAGGGATGCTCTGACTATTAGCAGGGCCACCATTCTAGGGGTGATTAGACTCTGTGTGTGTTTGTGAATCCCCATTCATACATTTTGCAGATAAAGACATTATTCCTGCAAGATCTAAATATGAGTTGAAGGTAAAAGTGTTAATGTTTCTCTGATCTGGAAGGCCATGGAACATGCAGAATTTTTTTATAAAATTCTATTAAAATCTCACATTAACTTAATTTAAAATTACTATATCCTAGTAAAACTGATGATAGTTGGATCTTCCTCCTTCCATTGTCACCTTGAACCCTTTAGCACAAATAATGCCAATGAGGTGCTATGGGTAAATTGTGTGAAAGGGTTCAGGAATTTGGAATAGCTGGCCAAGGAGAAAGGTGAGTGGAGTATTAGCTGGAAAAAAAGCCATCTGTTTGGATTTAGAGGAAATGATGACACTGAGGAGAAGGTAGAGGCTCCTCCTACTTGGCTGACTTTTAAGTGTAGAAGGATGCAATGGTTCTAGAAGGACATGGCTGCAAAATTATCATCTTGATTGAGTTAGCATGTAATGGAAGAGTTTTTGACACTAGCATCTAACTGGATTCTAAAATTTTGAGGAGTGTACCAGCCTCAGTGAATGAAATCTTACTGCCTCGAGGGAAAACAAGAGCATGTGACTGTGGGGGGGAGGAGGAAAAAGGGGAAGACTAACTGCCAAGCATCCATGGTAATTGTCAGTCTTTTATTGTTAACACCTTTCAGTGCAATGGGAGTCCAAGGCTTATAACCTGAATAACTTATTATTTCCCAGACAAAAAAAAAAGGGGGGGGGGGAGTGAAATGAAAAGGGGCCAAGCACTGAGGGCTAAATAGGGTTGGGAAACCCTTGGCCTACTGAAGGAAGAGGGAAACTTCCATGAAGAGCAGGAAGCTGAGCAGCTCCCAAAGTCTTCTTTGGTTGGATACATGCCCAAAGAAAAGCAGTGCAACACACAGCCTTACACACAGGGAGCCCTACTGTGAGGACAGAGTAAATAGAGTCACTGAAAGCCCCTCAAAAAGAGATATTTAGAAAACCTGGTGTGGGAGAAGTAAGGGGGTTATATAGCTAATATGGAGATAAAATAAGGCTATTTGGGCAGAGGGAACACACACAACCCAGAAAAATGGTGAGCAGGAGCTATGGGGGAGTTGCTGAGACACCTAAAATAAAGGAGTAGCATACAAGGTGACTAGAGAAGAGAAAGGTAAAGAGTCCCTGGTGTGCACAGCAAGCTTGGCCTTATGGAAGGCAAGCAACATGAAACCCCCCTCAGTCATGGAAAAATTTAGATAATCCTAAAATATGTAAATGTTTTAAGGCTTATCTGAATTCCAAATCAGTTGAAGGTCATCTCTCAAGATTTAGAATTAATGCCTATTTTTAATGAAAACATACTCCCCACTTGGAAGCATTACAATGTTCAGGTCAAGAACAAGCGTGTCCCATTAATTCTCTTATTTACATCAAAGCTGTTTTCCAACTGCTTTACAATATACCTCTCTTTTTCTTCTATACACTTCTATTCACACGCTTATGCTTATTTTCCATAGGTAAGCACCTTGCTTTCTACACTATTCCCTTCTATTTGATTTCATTTAGAAAGCTAACTACTTCTACATGACAAAATGCTCAGGCTGGCTGGAATATCTGACTGACCATAAAAATCTGTAAATTATAGCTAGCTTAACTGCTCGTGTAACATCAGAGAGAAATGGCTGATAGATGGTAAGCCATTCAGTAATCTAAATAGCACATTTTCCAAAGAATTAATGAATTCCCGAGCACTATAAAAATCCTTCCTATATTATAGAGATGTGATAGATTCTTTCATTTTCCTGGAGCAACATTCCAATAGGACTTACACAAAAAGACCTGAGATTTACTTAATGAAGTTTGTCTGAACTTTCTGAACTAGAGTCAAGAACTCTTGATTTTTACTCCAGTGGTCCGCCACTAAATTGCTGTGGCAGAACTCTGGCAAGTCAGTGAGTGCTCAGTACAGTAGTTGCTGAAGTATGTGAGAGATTTTCTGTTGAATATCACTATTTGCTAGATTACGTGCCATTTTCCATGTCAGTAAAGCTTGAGATAATACTTTCCTAATTAAAAAACATGCTCAGGGAGGTTCATGTTTGAGCTTAAATTTCAGTTTGTAAAGAACTGCATAAGAAACAGTGGCATTTCAGATGTGTACAGTGTGTGCATGTTTGTCATTCCACTGCTCATTTTTATTTTGTATAAGGAGTATGTTTGTATTTACAGTTTTAATGATCATTCTTGAATTGCTTTGTTTGTAGGACTAACACTGGTTATTTGAATTGGAAACACTTCTATCTCTTACATAGGAAAATAAGAAATTCATCCTTATCTTGCATATTATATCAAATCAAGCTAGTTTGAAAAAGAGGAAGTTTAAAGTGTTAAAGGAGTTAGAAGAGAGATGGGTTGGGTTTCAAGTACAAAATCCCATTTTGGTCATTTCAAGGTTATGTCTAGGGAGCATTTCAAGGTTATTTCCAGGGAGTATCCTAGCCCAAAGTCCAGAAAAAGAAACATCTAAATAGATGACTATTGCTTTGGAGCATCTGTAATTTATGAATTCACGTGGCACCCATTCATGTGTGCAAGTTTTTGCCGTGAAGTGTTTAAACTCCAAGTTCACTGGGCTCTGATCGCTAAGAGGTACTATTTCGTTAGCTGCCTCTGTAGTCCCTGTGATCCCTCTAAAACAAGCTTCTGTTCTTCAGCTTTAATAGGTATTCAAGTCAACATCCATCAGTCTAGACAAGTGTTTGAAAAGGAACAAAATCAATTTATACGCAAAGCTAATTGAATAACCCTTGTGCCAGCCCTGATGCCTTGACCTTTCATATTGCTGAAAAATTCTTTGAACTTGCCATGAGATCAATGTTTTTAAAGGTCAGTTTCTTTGTTAGCAAAGTGATTAGATGAATCGGGTTATTAGTTTATTTTGTGTCCCATTCTTACAGTAGGAAGTACAAAGTAAATTAACATGATGCAAATGTTTCTGATAGCCAAAAGCAGTAATAGAACACATTCATTTCATAGGGTCTCAGCTAGGATCTTTTGAGACTGTATGAAACTTTTTAAAGAGAATCTCCATAAATGCTTGATTTTTTCTCAGTGGATTGAAAATGTCAAATGAATAATTAGATGAGACATTGCTGACAATGATAATCTTCCCCTAGCTATTATAATCATTATCAAAATTCTGTAGGGTTAGATTATAATCTTTTCTTAGGTTATATATATATTTGCTGAAGGTCCTATATCAGCTATTGCAGTTTTGTACTTTGCTCAGCATCTTGCTGTTTAAGATTGTAAAATGCTGAGTCAAAGGTTTTATTCCCAGGCACTTCATTCTGGTACCTTAATACAAACAGATGTGTGGAAATGCCTGTTTTTCCAGCATGCAGGTCCACCTGGGTAGTCTCTTCGGAAGCTTCTTCAAATTTGCACAGGATCAAATTAGCCATTGATTAATGGCTAATTATCCTGTAATGGCATTTACATTACTCAATTCTTTCTTTAATGGAGATCAGTCTGTACAGATCAAACAGATTCATCTGGATGCATCTGTTATGTGAACTGTAGGCTGAGTGCCCATGAGCAAGTTCACGCTCTACCATGTGGCCTGGGCTGTCCTGCCCTTCTAACCCTCCCAGTGATCTGCCCTGTTTTGGAATAAGATCCCCCTCTGTCCTGGAATAAAATTAACAGGGCATGCTGTTGAGCAGGAAGCTATCAAGTTGTAGAGACAGTCATGTGCATGGTGATCACACATCTATGCTTTTCTTTTTATTAATTGAACCAGTTCCTGCTTCCTGCCAAAGGCTTTGACGAAATTCTGTGCTAATCATTTTAGCTCACAAACAATGTTCCTGTATGTACCATGGGCTTCTCTGAACTTTTGCATCAGCTTCCAAGTCCATTTACCAGATTTACTGGTCTGGCAAAAACAAATGTATTTGTGCATGGCATGAAAATGGATTTGAGAGGAAGCCACATTGTATCTTTTGGAGAAAAGAAAGAAAAAGACATCCCAAAAGGGCAGGGACAGAGCAAATTATGACCCTTATGTATGATACAGTAACATCTTCTGTATTTTATTTTTTCTCTTTATGCCTTCCCCCAACTTTTAAGTACAAGGATAAAGTATACTGCACCATTTAAAGGAGAAAAAGTGTTGAAGAAGGCCTATACGCTGTTTTATTCTGCAACAATAGGATACACAAGCAGAAGAAAAGCAAAAGAAAAGAGGCAATAGCTGTTGTCAACCAGCCCACTGTTCCTAGACTAGCTGAGCTGAACTAAAAGCTGTCACTTTTGTTATTCCCAAAGCTGGTGTGAAAGCTAACTTTGTGAGCAAGGTAAAAAGTATGTGGTGAAGGAATACTCCAAAAGGTATCTCTGAAATTCTTAGGTTTTCTCACTGTATTGCCAATAAATGGAGCTAGTTTTGTACTAAGTGAGACAAAAGTGTTTTGTACACTTTGAAATGCTGTGGACTGCATAAATTGCATTAGCAGGACACTAACTAGCAATCATGGATTGGTATATTATGTGGGAAAATATAGTTTGTGTATGTTTTCGCATATATACATGCACAAATAAAGTCTCTTCTGTATGCATCCTGCGTGAAGTGCTGCCTGCCAAGAACTACTCAAATAATTGCAAACACAAACTTCTGCTTTAGCAGAATAAATAAAGGATACATGCATATATTTTTCTGATTAAGCCTCTGTGCTTATAATCCCCTTTACTACTGCCAGCCTGACTGGGAGTCCAAATTTTAATCATGTAACAGGAGCATGCTCAGGTTTATAGAGTGCAAATTTGTGAACAGTTCAGTGTGACATTTTCTAAGGATAAAAATAGCTGTTTCTTTACTCAGTATCTCTAAACTAGCTTCAGAAATGTCTCTTGTAGCACATAAATAAAATATATACCCTGCTGTGGGTAACACTTAGCTGTAGATATGGTCTTTGCACTTCTATTCTGGATCTACAGAGACAATCGCAGCTATTATAAAACATGTTTTTTTGCATCTGGGTATGCATTTCATTGTGTGTTTTTCTTGGGGTTCATAAAGCTTCTCTTTCTTGGTCTGCACAGTGCATGAGACCATCATGTGCTATTGCTGAGAAACTGTTCAATCATTAGACCTGTGTTACAACAGTAATGAAACAGAGGCTTGCTGTGTGTTTAGGACAAACTCAAACAGAAGAGCCACCTTATCTACCAGACCTCTCTTGTGTCAGGGATATGTAGTGTCCAGCTGGCGAAACAGCAGCTGGCGAAACAGCAGCCAGTCGGATCTCTCCTAAGGTTACACCACCCCCCCCACACACACACATCTGTACACAAGGAAGTTTTAGTTCTTAAATCAAATAGCTTCTTTTAGAAGGCTGGAGTCCATGCAGTGATTTTAAATATTGTGTAAAAGGCACAGTGCAAGCAGAGTGATCAGCAGCAGCAGCAGAGTGTGGGGCTATCTCAGAGGAATTCCCACTGCCTAATGTCATGGGACATGAAGGCCCCAAACAATTTCCCATGACTGTGCATTTCCCTGGCTTGCAGCAATTTAAGCAGAGCTGCCCAGCCCTGCTAAAATTTCACTTGATATTGGATGTTTGTCCACTGAACACTACATGTCAATGACTTAACTTCAGTATAAGTCTTTCACATTCTGGCAATTAATTCAAACCCCTTTCCTTGCTTGGCCCTAAAATCTATATTCTATAATGCAGATGATTATGCTGTACAACATACCAGTGAAACATGCCTAGGTTGTGTTTTACCTGTTGAGACATTTTTGCATTCACAAGTTGAGCTTTTTATATCTCTGGGGAATTCAGTGTTGTTTGAGTAAAGTCATTCAAGAAAGTCTGGAGTCCTTATAGTAAGAGCTGTGATTGTTTTACTGGTCTTTGTAACAGCAGTTCCCAAACCATGGCTCATGGACCACTCCTGCTCTGAGTGGCCACTGCGTTTGKGTAGAGCTGATCTGGGACCACATGAGGACCCCTGCTCAAAAGGGCCTGCCATGGGATGCCCTCCCTGTTTGTAGGGCAGCACCACGGTCCCTTCACTAGTATGCAACACTGCATGGCACCACACATCTTCCTGAAACTGCATCGTAGCTGGATACTGGATACTGATACTGGAGATCAACAGTGGGCCACTGGAAGCTAGCTTAGGGAAATATGTACTGGTAGACTAACTTCCTTTAATCCTCTTCACCTCTGTGATTTTCCCCTCGGAGTGAGTGTGTTTCAGAGGAATTTTAATCCCCTTCCATGTAGGCCAGAGAAAGCATCAAGGTTAGAAGCTTGTCCAAACCTAGGAGAGAAGTTACCACAGTTTATGTTCACATACTACTTTAATCTGAACTAAGTCTCAAGTGTAGCCAACTAGACAAGTACTTAGGATCTCTTGGATCTCTGAAAATGCTTTGAAATGACAGCTCAAAATTTTTATTCACTCTTGCTAATTAGCATTCTCCCTAAAGAGAGGACAAAAGACTTTGGATGATTTTTTCTATTCTGCTTTCCCTCACACAAGCTAAAGGATTTGCTCTGTCCTCAGTATTAGAATTCCCTATATTACAAGCTGCTACTTTTTACTGATGATTTCCTCTGAGCTTGACATTATTAGCTATTGGGCTCCTGGTGACAGGGAATAAGTGAATTTGAGCTGTTTCTTTAAGGATGATACTTAGCTAGTAGGTGCTTTAGTCTTTGAGAAATGATGGAAGAAGCATAGCCTGAGAAGGAAAAAAAACTTCTCAGCAAATAACCCCAACTCACATCTGTTATCTGGGGAATATTAGATTATAGACTGAACTGGAGGATTTTTTTTTTAATAATTATCAGCTTGATGAGTCTATTGAAGTGCCTCCTCAAAGTATGAAGAGTCATATAAAAAGGGGAGCACATACTAATTTTGCTCCTTTTTTGTACTATTACTTGAGCAAGGCTATAAATAGCAGGAAAAGTATGTAATTGTTAGTCAGATTCTTTTCCATTAAGCAATTTTGTGTGTCTTTCTTTTTTTTTCTTTTTTTTTAAATCCAGGGTTGGTATGCAAAAGTTGGGACAAACTCAGTACAGGAAAGCCCTGAGTTGTACATGTCTTAGTATACTGTTTTCCCCCCCACCTGAGGTGGCATGTGAAACCGGATATTGTATACATGTAACTAGCTTGTGGATGGAGTGTTCATTACATATTTTACTGCAAATCTGTATATAATCTATCAACATTTACCAACACAGATGCAATTGCTCTGTGAGTCTACCCCCACCCCCCAGCTCTTTTAAAAGTCAGGATTCCTCTTGCTCTTTGTTTTGCCCAACCACCAAAAAAACTAGAGGAGAGGAAGCAAAGTGCCCTGTTCTCCATGCCACTGTGGTCAGGTTGGGTTGGGAATGAACGGTTCCAGATATTTGAAGCAAAATTGTGTTGCACTACAAAGTGACTCTGTTAAACAAGATTCCTGGGTCTAGCATAGGCAGATCTTGTTTGTTTAGTTTTAGAGCAAAATATCACTGTAAAAATGGGGGGGGGGGGGGGGGGGGGGAGGGGAAGTCCTTGACTGGAGATAAACAAACCTGACAAAACAAACTTAATTTTTTTAACATGTAAATATTAAATGAAACGTTCACTTTAACAGCACCCTTGATTCTGTTGCCCTTTGCCTGGAATACCCTCTCCTCTCCGTTCTGTTGCTGGACAGCACTACTGGGCTGGGATCCTATCCCTCCAGGAGTAAAGGGAATACATTGCTTTAGACAGGAAGATGCTCTTGTTACTGAGGTCTTGTCTCTGAGGATAAAGATGCATGCAAAGAAAAGACAGCAGAACAGGACTATGAGGGAGAATCTGCTTCTGATTTTAATGACAAGTAGGGCATGCAGTCTTACCAGCTTCTCTGAGATGTGTCTGTCTGGGTGTCAGGCAACTTCTAATGTGTCTTTTAATTGCCTCTTTGGCCACAGATTCATAGCAATATTGCAAAAGATGTCGGCTTGTCTGGCTGCTCCAGGCTCCTGTTATTTAAACAGCAGAGGAGAAGAAAAAAAAAAGGCAAAAAGGAGAAAAAGAAAAAAGGCTGAGATGTAAAGATAATGGTGGTAGGCACTTAAATTTAATTTTTTCTGAGATGGTCAAGAAAAGTAGCTGAAGCTAGGAGAGGGCTGAGGTTGGCTGGCACTCTTTGTTGGTTGTAGGGTATCTCTCAAAAATCAGATGATGAAGGCCAGCAGCTCTGGGTGGGGGTTGTTGCAGTATGATAATGCCCTTTTGCACAATTCTTTTTGCATCTCTGTGACATTGTGGATCCCCTAAAAGGTGTGATGACTGTTGTTTTTATCCACTAGTTAGGAATAATTTCTGGTACAGCAATTTTGGTCCACAGGTTCCTTTTTCCACATTCTTCCTGCTTAGTATGTGTGATCCAGTAACACAGTCCCTGGATGTATTTGCTTGGTTTAATCAAGTGTTTCTGTGAGTAAAGTTTGCTAATTCTTATAAACAATTTTATTTGTTCTGCTGAGCTGGACTTTGGGCAACTTGAAATTCAGGCGTCTGCATAACAGTGCTGAAAGGCACAACATAGCCTGTACTTGGAAAATCTGTTGAGCCCAAGGAGGGCCCTTTTCTCCTTTCTCCCCAGCAAAAAGAGGAATTTTAAGTCACCCTGGCTTTCTGTCCTCAATTTGTAATTCTGTTGCTAAGTGGCAACGAAAGAGGATTACCGGATCATAGATTAACAGAAACCTCTGTTCAGTGCTCTTGTGTAATTATGCATTTCATTTACTTATTTGAGAAAAGCTTTTTACTTGCTCTAGTCTGACTCCACCCTTACCCCTCCATAAATCCATAATCCTTGGAGACTCGTTAGTGCCCTGACAAACGGACCCTCCTGCTGCCCTTCCTTCCATTCCCTCAGCGCCCGACTGCAGCTCTGCCTAACAAAGGGATGTGGCAGGTCCGTGCTCTTAGGCGGCCTCGGGAGCTAAAATCCTGCTTAACTTTAGGCCTTTTGAATGGTTTGTTTCAGGAGAAAACAGAAATAAGTGTATAAAATAGTTTAGAGAGTTCAGACCTTTCAGAAGCCTCCCATGTGCTTCCTCCATCAAGAAACTCCCCATTTCTATGTCTCATTTCCCAGTCAGTGCAGCTGCACTCTTTCAAGCAACAGAAGTGGACAAGCAGCTTCAGAAAGTGGAGGAAGAAGCCCAGGTGCCTAAGATAATTATCAAATGGTAAGGGTAAACCTCTGACAGAAATTGCCTACAGCGAAGTTTGAGAGAGAACCTGCGAAATGGCATGAAAAAATTAGGAAACAGAACAACTGGCTGACAATCAGGGCTGTGAACAGAGAGGGAGTCTGGGAAGGAGATATAGTTGGTGGCTGTGAGGGGTGGAGAGCCATGCACAGCATGGTCATTCACAGATGCACAAAGAATTAAGGCTATCTGTCGTAGGAGAGTATTCAGAATTTGCTTTAGACTATTTTCAGAAATTGGTTTAGACTATTTTAGGAAAAAATGCTGCACTGAGGGGAACCACGAGAGGAAAGGAAGACAGAAAAAAAGTGCAAAGCTGCACTGGGACCCATCCCTGAGAGAGAGGGCAAGGAAGTGAATGTGAGCAGAACATTCAATAAGAGGGAGTAAGGGGAGGAGAAGAATGACTTGGATAATTTGGAAGTAAAAGGTGAGATTTGTATGGAGGAATATTGGGAAAAAGCTGCAGAAGGGAAGGGCAAAAAATGAGTCTGTTAAAATCAGTGTGGAAGGAGAGTGGTAAAGAAAATGATATGCTTTCAGGAGGTGATGAACACAGATGGCCATGCAAATGAAACACAGAAACAGAAAATAGCAATGTACAGAGGAGCAGTTCGGTGGGCAGTCCAAGTATATCTGCTTTGCAGGGAGACTCGACATTTCCTGGGTCTCTTATGCACATTCCTGAGTGTCCTAGGGAAGTAACAACTCAGGAAAAAGCAAGGTTGAAGTAATCTTTTCATGGGCAGTCTCTATGTTTTAAGATGCAGATGGCATCAAGCATATGCTGCCCAGGTGCCTTTGCAGGGCCTCATGTTTTATGGACATACTGCTTTAAGGAGCACCTAACAAAGGAAACATCAGGTTTCTTGTGTCAAATTTAGAATTAATAAATACACATTGTCCTTTTTTCTGAAGACTTTTGTCATTCTCTTGTCACCTCACTTTGCCTTAGCTTTGCATGTAGCTTCTCTTTGGAGGCAACTCTGTGCTAATTTTAAACGAGACTCTGTGTTTACTAACATGGGTTTCAGCTAAGCAGCCACAGCCATTTGTCAGGGTAGCTGGTGACTAGTGGAGAGGGACGAAAAATGGAAATTCCTCTTGCTGAGATGTGCTGATTCAGCTGGTGAAACACAGGCAAACACTCACTTGGCAATTCCTATCCCAGAACAGATTTTTTCCCAGGTATGTTATAATACCTTTGTCAAACCCAAAGGAGAGATGTGGGTTTAATTTCTCTTCTCCTTAGCAGCAAGCTGCAAGAAGTGTTTGCTGCCCTAGGGGCTTTATTGTCTTGACGAAGCTCCTGAGTGAGGACAGGAGGTAGATCACTTTCCTTCCTCCTTTTGGATCTTCAACTCCCAGACCCAATTTTGGGAGGGATTTCAGTTTAAACAGGTGGAACTGACTTCAGCATGGCAGTGCCCAGGGACTTCTTCAAAAGTGAAGGGTCTGGGAGAACTTGCAACATGGAGATGCTGGAAAGCAGAGGAGACAGCAGGGTGAGGGGCCAGCATGTTTTCAGTGGTGATACACACAGGCCCTACTTTCAACTGCTGCCCACACCAACAGCCTGCTTTTGGAAAAAAAGGGATTTTGCAAAAAAGGGTTTTTTGCCTAAGGTCAGGTAGGGCTTTTCAGCTGAAGTCATTCTGGAGGAAAAAAATAACCTTCAAAAAGGTTCAAAATATAAAGATCATTCTCTTTTCCTACAGACAAATATATAATCCTACTGTCTTTGTGACTAGTCATCTGCAGTCTAAACTCTGTCTTTGGCCATAGTCGTCAAAATCTAAATTCCTTAGACTCATGAAAGCTAAATGGCTAGGACCATTGCAACCTGGCTATTTGTCAGAAGATGCAGTTATGACAGAGTGACTAATTTGACCCTGAGCTCATAATTACATACATTTCCCCATATGTTTGCTGTGATTAAACAAAGGCAAGCAATTCTGATTAGACTGAGAGTCACCCTTCATCCCAGGCTGAGCTCAGCTCAGAATGAACAGGAATTGCTAGGCTCTTTCTTGGTGCACTTGCCTAGGTATTGAGGGAAATACCTAGTGAATCCTCATGAAGCAAACAGAACAGTACACTGGTTGCATGAAGTCTAGTAAATCTGTTATGAATCTTCCAGCACTAATGGAATGGAAGGAACAGGCTGTGAAAGAGAAGCATCAAGAGAAGAAAAGTAGATTATGTGGAAAACCTACAAAGTAAAGGAGAGAGAAAGGGGGTAAAAAATGTACTGCATTGCATGATACATAACAAGACTGTCAGCTTTCTGAGGGAGGGTACATACTGTGCTTCTTAGTGTAGTTTTTGCCACTGATCCTTTCTTCATTTTTGCTGTTAAAAAAAAAAACAAACAGCCATTATACACCCTTTCTAAAGGTGGCACTGATCAGTTGTTCCTTTCCAGACAGGATGAAAGTCACACACAAACCATCACACAGTGAACTGGGATGTCTGTTTATTTTCCTGTAGCGTGGTTCATTGCCTGTGTATGCCTAGCACACTGGGAGTGCTACTTCAGTATAAAACCATGTAAAGTTGAGAGGAAGAAGAGTGAAGGAAAGGGGATGGAGTAGTACCACGAGAGACTTTGCTCTGGCACTGTGTGATGACAGGACCAATASGAAAACACACAGCTCACCGGGGGCAGCTTCCATTAGCCATGTGAGCCGCAGTTCTATTAATCAGATTGGGTTTTGTTTTTCTTTTCGTTACATCAATTCTAAAAACTTTTGTAAGAAAAATACCATAAGCGCTTCCTAAGGGATTTTTCCTTTGACAACAGGAAAGCATTGGTACATTGCCAGAGAACATTTTATTTCAGAGATTAATGATAATGCTGGCAAATCATTATTCTTTGGAAGGGATATGTTACCTACATGAAATGAAACACTAGAAAAGAGAGGCCATGTAACAATCTAGGACCTTATTCTCTATTCCTGTAGCCTTTATTGAGCACAGCTGGTAACTTTTTAATGGCAATAAAGATTTCTTTTTAATTGAGCTAAAAATCTTTCTTGATACAACTACCATGAAAAAGCTTAGCTACTTGTCTTTATTGTTCACCTCTTCATATTGTTGATTGTGAATACATTTTTCGTAGTTTCTCTTCTGTTGGTCCCTTGCAGGCATTTTTGTAATAAAGTGTTTTCTGGTGTCATCATGTGACCTGGACTACCTCAGGTTTGGCTGAGTCTCTGTCAAACTTCCTAATGTTACCAAATATTTTTGATTGCAGAAAGGTGTAGGACACGTGTAATAACAGGGTGCCACCTGGTGGTGTTAGTGAGCTACATACCTCCAGTTCCTATTGTTTTTTGGCTCCAGGAAATGACTTTTCTTCAAGCTTTGGTTTATGTTGATGCAGGTCAGAGTTGGCAGGTCTGAAGGGCCTCTCTTGCCTACGTGAGGCTCCGAAGGGCTGGCTGGCTCTGGCTGAACCCACGTCCCCAGGTGGTGCGGGGGCACGCCGGTGCTCGCCCCCGGCTGTCAGAGCGGATGTGGAAGCCCAGTTGCTGGCCTGGAGGAAGGCGGGTGATGGCCCCCTTTCCGCTTTGCTCTGAAATAGCTAATACGAAGGGGTCTTACTCAGTGCCTGTGAGGCCGGAGACGTACAGGAAACAACAGCATAAATACTCTCTGCAATACTTTCTACTGTAGTTTTACCACAGTGAATATGGAGCCCGACTTTCTTTTGTCATCAGCAGTCCCTAGAGAATAGCTCAGAGCAGATGCTCATTTTTTTCCCCATAGAAATGTATGTACATAGTGAGTTTTTGCATTAGAAAATACATTTTAAAGTATCAAGAAAAAATGGGTTTGAACTTTGTGCTTTGCTATACAGAAGGAAGGATTTAATGGTTCTGTTTCAAGAAATGCATTAAACCTTTGGTGGCTCTAGGAAAATAGCTGGTCATCTGTTGGTAATAAATATAATAATCCAATTCAATTTTCAATAACACCAGGGAAAATGCCTGCCATTCCTCTATTATTATGATTCAGAAGCTTATCTGTTGTGTCAGGGTGAGCCAGCCATAAAAAAGTAAAAATCATTCTGTCACCAAGGTAGAAAAAGAAAGAAAAATACTGAAGACAGTTCTCTGTTCCCTCCAAAAGCCTGGATTTCTTTTCTAATGCTCCACAAACAAACTGAATGCACTCAGATAGGTCAAACTGTCAAACTCTAATTTTATGAAGTGATACTACAGACTGAGATAGAAAATTTAGCAGGGTACCATAGCAAGAGTTCATAGTGATGGTTGCCTTTTACCTCTAGTCTAGTTATTAGGCTAATTTTCATGAGAGGGAAGACCTGTGTTCAGCTGCATTCCTATCTTCCCTTTCTTTAATGAGACTGTCCTAACTAAGAGCTTCAAGGATGCTGTAAGACCACTCCTCTTGGACTTGTTTCATATGGTATCAAATATTAAATACTCATTAATTAAGAACAAGAGTGTAAGAATGATTCTCTTTGTTCAGGACATGTCCTTAAAGTCTGCTCCAGCTTGTTGCCTCCTCCAGTCTGTATTTCTTCAGTTCCAGCTGACGGTTGTTGGTTGCTCCGGAGTGGAGTAAGCTCAATAAGAGATTCCAGGGTATGTATCCTGGAAAAAGCTATCTGGGGCATTTAGGGGACAATCACACTTTTATCCATCTAACAGATCTGACACTACATTTTATTTTATGTTTTTTAACAGATGCCTGAAAAGCCTCAGACAGAATACTGAACAGATATATATTTTTGTTGTTGTTTTTGAGGAAAAATATACAAGCTAGGCATAGTGTAGGGAGAAGAAACCGCCCCTCTCCAGTTTACCAGAAGCATGCAAATTAAATATTCGTATTGATCTGTAATTCAGCTCTCCCATGTCTTGTTTATAGGAACCAAAACAGAGGCAGGTCAAAAAAGGTCTTCTTTGATTGTCCTATTGTGTTGGCAGGACTTGTCTGGGGCCAGATTCAAAAGGAGTGTGAGAATCTTTCTGTTGCAAAAGTCAAGCTTACTGGCTACAGGACAAAATGTTGCATACATCACAGATAATAAATGGCAAAACAGAAAGCATCCTTGCACACAGAGCAAATCTCTCCCTGCCAGTTTTAGCTGTGTTTGTCAGATGTGGGTTACATCAGGTGCAATGCATCATCTTGGAGATGTGATTTGGCTCTGTCTAAAAGCTAATATCCTAAGTACATAATTCCTTATACTTGGAAGCTCTGCTTTTAGTTTTCTTTTCAAGAAAGGATGAAAGGAGTAACTGATAATACTTGTCGATAGAAAAAAGAAAGAAAGAAAAAAAAATGACTTGCTTTAGACAGGCAATACTGAGAGCTTTTCAGGATTGGAAGAAATAAGGGAAGTTAGTAAGGCACTGGCTTGACCTGTGTGGGTGTTAGGAGAGGGTCATGACGGCAACCATCAAGGCTGGGGCTGAGTTTGACTGGAGGTAGCCCATGTATTGCAGATCCCTGGGGTCCACCCAGGGAACTGCTGCACCCCATGCCTTCATCTTAGTGACATTTTTCCCAGAGTCACGCCACTGGCACCGAACTGCTTCCAGCAGCTGTCCTGCCTTAAAGGCCCCCAGCCAGCCTGTGCCGTGTAGCTACTCCCAGGTACCCCCTTCAGCAGGATAAGGGTAGTCACGTCCCTCAGGGGGCCAAACTGAAGGCCTGAGGGAGGTCCTGTCCACCGGTACAGGCACTGTCCTCCAAAACTCCTGCACTGCCCGAGGGTTTAAACTTTATCCATACTCCAAAGATCTCAGATAATCATTAGCCAGGGAATCAATCAGGCTCATTGCATAATTACCAGGAGGTGATATCTCATCTCTGGGTTTTATTTGCTAGCGATAACACTTCTAAGAGAAATACTCTGATGAAACATTTGAATTGTAGTTCAGAAACCAGCTTGTAGAAGAAGTAGGAGAGATTATAAAATCCCCCCGAGCATGCTGCAGAACAACTGATTTCCATGCATTTTTTGTTTGTTTTGTTCTTTTCCAGAGACATTCACAGCACTTTCTGGAGACATTCCCACCGTTCAGCTGAAGGTAGTTTCTGTTATATGTGTCAAGGAAATGTGTTTCAGGGCAACTTTAAAATGAGTGATGTCACTCTTTACATATATTTCAGTAACTAAAAGAAAATCATAAAATAACTGGAGGGAACGTCTGCAGAGTGCAAACCTCTCTCTCCATGGGCTTCCCCAGCTACTACAAGGTAACAATGGAAGTTTGGCTCAGCATTTGGCAAGTCAAAAACTCTGCTTAGTATTAAATAAAAATACATTTTTCTACTGTGGTCCCTACCCTTATGACCCTTTCCTTAGAGCCTCTCACTGGCTTCTTGAATGGGGAGTTTTAAAAGTGAGGATAACCTCCCCACATACCACTTCCATGCAGTGGAGGAACAGACTCTCTCAGTTATCAGCTATATCTGACACGGGGATTTCCTGAGCTGGCAGTGGTTTCTGTATATTCAGTAACCCCCAATGCCTTTTTTTTTCCATGCACTTGCCCAGTGTTCCCTTGAAGCTAAGTAAACTTTATCATTCACAGCAGCTCTTGTTACAAGCTGTGTGCTTTAGCTTTAGTTATAGGTGTGGATTTCCAGAGTGCACATTTTCATTTGGAGCATCCTGTGCTAGGAGAGCAGTGGATGCAAATCCCTCTGGGTAAGCTCCCAAAAATCCTGATTCCTCGGCTGTATTCTGAAACCCCTGCTATGATACAAAATACAGGCTTGGCCTCCTCCCCAGGCTCCAGCTGACCTCAGCACAGGCAGAGCGAGCCAAGGCTGGGGCAAGCACAGTCTGCAAGCCGAGAGCCCTTGGATGCCTTGCCGCACAGCACCTGTGCCAAACCCAAAACAGTCCTTGGTGGAAGGGAGATACTTTGCTTGTTGTGTCAATAAAAATCTTAGGTCCCTCCCTGAGCATACCCTATGGTGCTGGGTGCAGCAGCGACTCTGGCATGCCAGACTGAGCATCTGTAGCAACTCAGGTCTGGATGTAAGGTCCAACTTTTCCAGCTTGTGTTCTTCAAGACAGGCTCAAAAACTGTGCCCAAATGGCACTCTGAGCTCTTGAAGGCTCTGCTCAGGACAGGCTCTTACCTCTACACACAGAAGTCTGACAGTGATTTTTTTCCCCCCACTGATTTTTCACCAAAGGCATCAGTTGGAGGAGTGTGCTTGAAAGCCTGAGACAGTGGCAGGAATAGGACAAGAAGGCAGGAAAAAAGATTTCTGTGACTGCATTTTGAATGCGCTGAAAGCAGAGAGGCCAGAAGAAGAAATGGTCAGGGAGCAAACCGCTCAGGAAGCAAACCACCCAGAACCTGTAGCTCATTAATCACAGTAAAAGCAGAGAGGGAAGGACAGATTTTTGGGATTCTTGGAGGCCATAAACACTTACCACCAGTGTCAGGCTCCTAGGGAAGAGCAGCTGATTTATTTTAACTCTTTCTGAACTGATTTATTACTGATAAGGCACAAGGTTTAATCTGAGATGGGGCTGGATGATCAAATGCCCAGGAAAGAACAGAGGTTGGAAGAAAATGCCAGGTCTTGATTAAGTCTAGCCTCACTCTGAATACACCTTGAAGTACTACAGTACTACTACTTTCTCATAGTCTCTGCTTGCCTCCCAAGGCACTCATGCTAAGGATGGCAGCAACCCCACCGCAGCATGTTGATTCATACTTGTGGAGCCTGACATCCTTAGTGAGGATGAGCAGGAGACATAAATCACCAGCCATTTGGATATAGCCCCTGTCACTCTGGTATTTCAGCACTAAGGTAACCATGTTCTGTTATTTTTAGATAAGAAAGCTTTAGACCACAGCAATCCCAGGCACAGGGTTATCTATGGTTGGATGCTAACCATATGCTTACACAACTGTAAATGGTCATTTACAAAAACACAGCTCTACTGGAAGCAATGTATTAATTGGATAGACATGCTGCTAGCACTAGCACATGCTGATACCATTTGAAATGTTAGTACAAACATGTTTTCTTTTTTCCCCCCCTCAGAGGGCAACAGATACAGCAGACAGCTGACGCCACTAGTCTCTGCACTCATAGTGATGACAGAAAAGACATCTTGAATTGCTTCATAAATGAAATCAAAGTATGTGGATGAAATGGTGGATAGTGGTGCTTTAAAACAAACAAACAAACCAAAAAAAACCCAACCCCCAAACGCCTCACTACTTGATATTCATTCATTAGAAATCACCAGTCTTGCTGTACTAGCACTTGTGTGATGATTACTGACAAGTTCCAATAAAAGCTGTAAATAAACAGACACGCAGAGTTCTGACTTTTTCAGAATGTTAGTTAACAGGACACCAACGTTTATTACTCTGTCATTAAGATAGTCCTTTAGACCATTTTATTTGCAGTAATTAGGACTAGCATTTCCAAAAGAAATTTAAAGAAACAGAAGTGTCATTGCTTTCATCAGGGTGGCTGTTTTAAACTTGAATAAGTAATGACAAAAATTGTTGTAGAATTTTTTTTTTTATTTAAGATTGCATAAAAATGCAGAAATAATCAATTAAAAAGTCCAAAATACATTATAAGTTCACTCCCTCTACCTGCAGGAAAAAGTGTTCACCACTTAAAACTGCACAATTCTTAAAAGTAAATACATGTACTTTAAAACCAGAGTTTAAGAGAGAAATAACCAACAGGACCAAGCAAGTGAGCAGTCTGATTTGCTTGGAAGTACTCTTCCACTTAAAATAACAGCCTTTGCTTACAGACCCCTGCTGAACATAGCCATAGTTCTTACTTATGTTTATGAATCAACTTTTATCTTCTTCTCCCACAAATAAAATACACTGAAAGCATTTCTAGTCAAAGGCAAAACATATCAATGGAAAACATAACACCACAGCTGCATGAAAAGTCCAGTAAAAATGGAGACAGCCGGGAAGCCCTGCATGTGCATGGGCTTAGCACTACCATGACTAGCTTACTGATATTATGGGTATGGGAGGTCAACATTTACAGTGTTAATACATAATCTAAAATACTTCTTTCTCCTCTGGAAAACCATGAGGAGTGTATTAGAGTGGTTTATATATATATATATATTTTTTTATAAAAAGCTCACCTTAAATGTTTCAAACTGCATACAAATAAGTATTTACACATGCATATATACATAGTGCCAAATATTACAATACTCTTTTCCCTTTTTACCACATAAGTTTCAAGAAAAAAAAAATTCTAAGTTTTTCAGAATTGCAGTAAGATTTCTATTTTCTTGTCAGAGCTAATAGAGCTACCATTACACAGCACTACACAGGCCACAGGACTTCTGATACTGGAGCCAGCAGAACTTCAAAAATACATGTTAGGCTGCACTATCTTTTCTGTGCTTGAGAGTTCACAGATGAAATAAAAATCACTTAATTGCACTTGTAATCAGACCCAACAGATGTCTAAGGGCCATAAACTTTGCTAACAGAAGCCACTGAATCTCTGGTTCTAAAGCTAAAGTAAGTTTTGGCTGTTTCTCATGCATTGTTAAATGATTAATTAGAAGTCAATGAAAATCTGTATGATACAAATGCTTATTTTTCCATACATTGTCAGTCTAGACCCAGGCCAAGTAATGACATTTTTATGTTGACAGGTACTGAACAATTTGAGTTCTCTGCATTTTTGCTACTCAGTCTCTTTAACCCATGTGCCAACATGCAATTGATGACTCAGAAGACACAAATGCTGATAACCTGAAGTTGCAACTTTCCTCCAGAAGAACACCACACTGCCGCCCTGAGGACATAAGGACTTTGGGGACTGGCCTTCTCAGGAAGGAGAGATTTCATTGTAAATTAGCTAAAGCATTGTGCTCTGGAGCTGCAGCTTAGGGGGATCTGCCCTGGCCCACAAGGGAAAAAATGGGAAATCACAGAATGGGGAACTGATGCCTCTTTTGGGAAGATCTGACCAGACTAAGCGACAGTTCAGAAACTGAACCTGTGCTTTGTACCCTACCATCCATCGCAAGATTTCAGATTTTTTTCTGTTTTTCCATGATTATGTAGCTGTAGTTATGTGTTATTATACTAACTGAACAATAAAAGCAATTCCAAACCTAGCAAACAAGGAAAAAATATTTCCTGCACCTTCCCACTTTGAAAGCACCATTGCAAGTGTCACATCACAACACCAGATTTCTTTTTTTCTAAGCCTCTTGGTCATAATCCTTATTTATAGGAACTACCACAAGACAGCCCATGTCATTTTTAAAGCTCCAAAAAAGTACAGAGCTCAAGAGCGAGCCCAAAAGCAAAATGTGTACTGAAATAAAGGAAGCCAAACACAGCTGCCTGGGAGAGGCCCTGTTTATGAGCGAGTGTACTGTACAGTGCTGTATTTTGTGACCCGCGAAGACTTGCTCAGAGTGGACCCAGCAGGAGGAATCCCCTCTGAGGCCGGGCCTGGCTGGCTGAGCAGGGAGTCTGTGATTAATACGTGCTCTTGCCTTCCATGTCCAGCATCTGCCGTCTGCTCACTTCTGCTTTGCATCCCCGAGACCTGGGCTGGTGTGACCACCCGCTCGGTCACCACCACGCTCTGCCCTTCGGATAAACCGGGGAAGCTCAGCGAGCCCTGATCAGAAGTGGGCACAAGCACCCTCTCCCGCTCTCTCACGACAACATACTGCGAATCTGGGAGATCTTGAGCTGTTAAGACCCCTGGCCTAGCACCCTCTGCCTTAATCATCCTTTCTGTAACCACCACATTACTTCCATTTGGCAAACTGGGAATTTCCACCATGTCCTGCAAGCTCGAAGCAGGTGCAAACACTCTCTCTGTCACCACTACATTCTCCTTAAACTGGGGATCTAGGAAAACAGCAGCAGGGGTGCCCGCAGAATAGGATGTTTCTGTCACAGTGACATTGCTCTCAGAGTACGATTTGGAAACAGGCCTGGCCTCATGCTGCCCAGACCTCGATACAAAGGTTGTTTCCGTGACCATCTCCTGAGACACAGTGTCTGATCCTACAGCATTATCCCTGCGTGCTGCCTGGGCTGCCTGCAAGCAGCTGTCCGAAGCAAAGGCTTGTTCAGAAATGAAAGTACTTTGCTGATCTAAGGATTGTGACTTTGCGTCATTAAGACCAAAACTTGATTCATTCCTGGAGCTACTATCTTTCATGTCTATATGCCTACCCATGCATATTTCTGCTAGAGTCTTAAATTTATCTCCTAAATCATCAAGAAAGTGGTCATCAAGATCACTCTCAATAAAGCTGCAGCAGCCGACCGACCCATGGGGAGAGCTTGACTCTCCCTGAGAATAAACCAGGAGACAATCCTTTGCAGCTTGGGCTTCATCTTCATTCACGAAAGAGACAACTTTCTAAAGAGAAAACAAAAGGAAGCATAAAGTTCATTAATGGCAGTTCCAGACATTATCAACTTCAAAGATCAGGAATGTTTTGTCAAAAAAAGATTAGAATAAGATTTTAACTGAACCCACAAAAACTGCCAACCAACCAAGTAGTGTCTAGCACTGCTTTTCACCTGAAATTAATCTGAACTTGACATTGCACTAAATGAGAAAAAGGATACTGCACTCTGGGATTAAACTACAAGCCTCAAGTACTATCACCATCTGCTGTTAAAACTGCCAGATACCCATTTGTGATACTACTCTATCCTAACAAACGTACCAAGATTGCTTTTATTTTGGTTCAGTGAATGAATTTCATATGTTATTAAGCCTCTGTGGGAGAGTGTCAAAACCATGCCTGACAATATCCTAATATTTAAACATATGTTTAATGAGCACATGCTGACATGTTATCACCTTCCATGGCCGTTTTCACCAGCGTAGCCTGCAGAACCTGGCCAAAAGAGTGGAGAAATTGCAAAGTTAAATACCTATGTTTCCATAGGTATTAAGCGATTTAAGCCCAACATGTAAATTGGCACTACACAGGCCACTTCAGAAGAAGCAGGGTTCATGGATCATGAATACACTGCTTCCAGGGCCAGCTCAGTCTGAAAGCAGCATCTGCAACAAAATTAGCTTCTGGTACTAGCTTGAATATCCTTGTATATGCTTGCACCAGCTTTAATTCCAGGAGCAAAGACAGACAAATA
The DNA here is from genome assembly GCF_003343035.1 of Apteryx rowi. Lineage (NCBI taxonomy): Eukaryota > Metazoa > Chordata > Aves > Apterygiformes > Apterygidae > Apteryx > Apteryx rowi. Next base: position 268,896 of record NW_020451002.1, on the reverse strand, counting down.
TCCTGGGCCTGCTGAACCAGCTTTACCTAATATGTTTGTTGGCTTGTGTTCAGAGCCACTCTGCTGCCATATTCAGGTTTTTGGAGTGCATATTAGCTTAGGCACCAGGACAATGTGGTATATACCCAGATCCAAATTGCCTCCACATGTTGATCTATGTTTGATCCTGGAAGCAGGTACATTCCCTGAGATGTTTCTACATAAATCAGCACACATCTGAAACGACATGGATTGGTTATTTGTCCGTTTTTGTTTTCCCTATAATCTGAGATATTTTAGCCTCACAAAAGTTGTAAAGCTGACTGTAGTCACTTCACTAAGCCCTCCTGTGGGACTTGAGCAGTTAGTTATGCTCAGATTATGTGCAATACTACAAAGAACAATGTGTGGAGGAAAAGCAAGTTGTTGGGCAAAAAGATGACACCAGCACCACTTCATCAGCTGTTTTGAATAAACAGACCTCACCCTCTACCCTTTGCCATCTATAGACTATCTTTCAAGCACTTGCTCCATGATAAGGTTCTTAGCTGCGATTCATGAAGAGTCATGAAGGTGCCTCCCTACAGACCAGCGTAAGGTGCTTAAGCCCCTGAGGTTTACATCACGTCATCTCCCTCACAGCTTTTCCTTGTGAACAAGGGGCTCCTTGGTTGCTGCCAAATATCCTGGATTCCTTTCCCTGGTCTCTCTTGAGGAGGGTCTCATCAGGGACATCTAAACACCGAGTGCTATGAGACTGAGCATTGTCATGCTTTAAGTCCCACGTGTGAACCTGAACCCATAAACTGCCCCCACCACAGATACACACAGCTTAGAACACTGTATACGGGTCAGGATCTATGTTTGTAATAACATAAGTGGCATTTCACAACTCACTTTCCCCAAAATCACCTACTAGTATCTCTAAGCGTCAATATCAAGACACTGTTACTCAGGTCATATGCTTACATCACTGAAGTAGTCTCTTAAAAATTCTTCATTCACGGCTCCTCCAGTTCCCACCATCACACTTCCTCCGGCCACCACTGTCTTGCCTTCTGCAACTGTCATGCCTTCAGCCCCTCCAGCTGCCATGGCTCCATAATCAGCACCAGAAAAGAGGTGCCTTTGCTCTTCACATCTTTCATTGGTCCTGGCCACAGTGCCGCAATGCCCTCTTACATTAGATGCAGAATTGCTGCATCCTACCACAGCTTCCTCTGTGCTCATTGCTGTCGCTCCGCTGGCCGCTGCTTTCAACTTCCCCACTGCAGTGGGTGTGATGAGGTTTAGCACTGACTGCATAAAACAACACAAATTAAGATAAGCACATGGAACTCACCGAACCAGCAGCGGGGCTGGGTGGGACCTGGGAGGGTGCCATTTGATGACTTGTTCGAATTTGTACTTATAACATGTTGCTGCAAAGAGTAAAGTGCCTCATGAAATAGGGTGTAGCTTCTATGACTGTTCTCAGGAGGACAGAGGAGTGTTTCTACAGATATATTGTTTCTTAAAACTCAAAGGGTTGGGAATCAAAGAGGGGAAGAGGAAAAGAAAACAAACAAAAAACAAAACAACTTGTGAAACTCTAGAGAGCTCAACTGTTCCAAGAAAGTTTTGGTAGTCCCTTCAGCCATAGAGACATGTGATACCGGCCAGCTTTCCCCAAGCAAAAAAGTGGAGAGCATATACTGCCTACTGTCTCTTCTGTGGTGCTACCTGAACCTTTCTTCTTTCCTAGAAGTTTGGCTTCCCTATTAAGTTTACTGTCTTTCATCAAAAACTAGTGGAAGTATTGGCCCTAAATCAAGGTTTATTACCTTACTCTTGTTTCTTTGTTAGTGCCCACAAGTGTGCTGGTGTCATGCTTGTTTTTTGAAAATTGGGTTTTGTAAGACAACAAGAGTGAGCAAACTTCTCTTGAACTCACTGTTCTTCTTTCCCTCTGAATATTTCTAGTTATTTCTGCTCAATTTTTTTTAGAATTTCCTCTGTTTAAGAAGGGAGGACATGAGGAAGTCAATTGAAATGCAACCTGAAACTTTAAATTAGTGATGGGAAGCTAAGCTTTATAACCCATTCTTTTACTGCTTTAAAATACTCCCAGACAGGCATAGAACACTCTAGGCTTGCAAATGTAAATACATTACTCTTTACAGCATCAATGCTTTTCCCACACTCCTAACTTCTGCTCAGATACTATCAACACTTGCTTGATTACTTTCCCTTTACTTTGGGATTTAAACATCATAGTTGGTATTTCCAGAGCTGCTGATGGAATTCATCTTCCACATATCTTCCACTGAGCCCGACATAGTTAATTTCAATTAATGTTCATGTGTGGTTAAAATCTGCTCTACAGCTTTGAAACACCAACCCATAATGCAGAAGAGATGCCAAGTGCAAAACTGAAATACTTGGATGAAAATCAAAGCAAAGTGTTATTAGGTAAACATGCCTTCTCTTCGGGAGCTGCTCCCTCACTGTTCCAGTTACGTAACATCTCCTCACTGTAGTCTGGTATTGCAGCAAATCCCTTAGCTCCCGATCCACACCGACACAACAGCAATAATAGTGGAATAACTGCAAGGAAACACAGTTTGCCATTAACTATGTGATGATTAGGGCCAAAACATGGTAACAGCAAATACTAAAGTCCTGGGCAGCTCCCATACAGAAATGCATCTTCAATGAGTTAATGATCAGCATAAGGAGTGATAAGGGCTGTAGACAAGTTCCCAAATATTCAAGATTTCCTAGACACATATGCCAGGATGGTTTCCTAGAGAATAAACTGCCCATTAACCTGTGTCAAGGCCTCAGTCTTACAAATGATCATGCATGTGCTTAGCTGTACTTCTATTGAAGATATCATCTTGCAAAACTGAGCTCTAAATAATCACTGAACAACCTTAAAATTTCTACGTCCTCCTCTTCTTTTACTACTAGACAAATAAATGACTTTATATAGACTCCACCTCACTACTCCTATGATATGTTTACAGTGTTACCCGGGGAACCGAAAACAATCTTGCTTCAGGAGCAGAACATACATGCCTGGAATGAATTCTGTTTTGCTACAGCTAGATTGATACTAGCATAAGCAATAAATTTTTGCCAGTTTAGATATAGCATTGGTATATGTGGCCATACTCCAACTCAAAGTGCTGTTCTTGTTCTTCTGTAAGACAAAAGAGAAGCTCAAAAGAGTGTCATGCGCTATTCAGAATAAGTAACCATATCTGAGCTGTCAGTGAGGGAGAAGAGTGTGGTGAGGAACCAAAGCACTGTGGCTTGAGGGGGAAGAGCTAGTTTCACACAGGGAAGTGTGGGAAACGTTGACAAGTTTTCTTACTCCTTCTCCACATGGTATTTTATGGCATGATAAACAAAAGCTCAAGTCTGACATAATAATTTTAAAATGTACAGCTTGAAATCTTTTGAGGGTGAAATGCTGATGTTACCAAAATTAGTTGGAAATTTGCCATGACATCATAAAGACCAGGAATTTACTCACAAAGTAAATAGAGATGATAAACCCTGAGAGCAGGGACTGTTTCTTCTCAGGTGCCTTGCAGACCATACTCTTAGTGCTTCTGAGATAATATAAAACAATTACTTACGCAGCAAAAGTAAAAATGCCAGGATAATTAGTGCAATTGCTCCAGGTCCCAGACCCGTTGACTGACGTTCGGCACATGAGGGTATAGAGCTGTCACGTGAACACGTACAAACAGTCAAATGTAGAGACTGTTTCTGGGTACAGCTGAACCCTTGGTAATCTTGTATTAAGATCGGAATTTCGATTTTGCCAGTTTTCAGGTTTCGTGGGATCAGCTGTATGCTAGTGTCTGAGGCAGAAGGGTGGGGTTAAAGAAAAAGAAAACAATCAAGAAATGAGTGAAGAGAAAGTTAGCTCCTGTAAACTAAGGGAAATTAGGTCTTCCCAATCTCCCAACCAGGCCCCCGGTTAAGTCATGCCAATGCAATGCAATCAACTTTAATTAGCTGCTGCTACAGTTTATACACTGTTATTTTTATCAAATCATTCATGCTGGTAACAGAGTAGCTGCCCTCACTTGCAATCTTAGGTAACTGTGGAAGAGTTTCAAACTAGCAGAGACTATTACATAATACAGCCTGACTGCCTGGCTAGCCCTAACCTTTACATCATCCAGATAACTAAAGGCTGAATTCACAAAAACAATTTCAGCCTGTAGGGTAATCTGTTTTAGGCCACAGGCAGAGACCAGGGGAGTCAAAATACCACCCATTTCTGTGGCCATGTGATGTCAAGGACACAATTAGGTGAGAGATGCCCAGATGATCCCAGCTGGGGAACACCACCCTATTCTGAAAAGCAATAATCCCTACAATTACTGCTAGTCTGACTACAAGTGGGGTGAGAAAATGTAAGAATTCTTTCTTGGTCCTAAACCTGGTGATCAGGATGACTGATTTTTACTTTGCAGTGTTATCCTGTTAGGTTATAGATGACAGAATAAGGAGTTTGAGAAGAAAAAGTATTTTCTGGTGCCTTGCATTTACCTGAAGCATTTCTTTCAGGTATTTCCTAGGTGTGTGTGAATGAGAATTTGAGAAGAAAATACTTATCTCATTTCATAGTACTCATTCAAATGATTTAAGAAAGAGGGCTGCAATTGCAGAGGCCTGCAGTTGTTATTGCTCCTTCGCCTAGTGTACGGGAGAATCTTGGACAGGTTGTATAGCACTTCCCTTTTTCAAGGCCCACACTATGTAGACTTTTTTTTTTTTTTTAATTAAAGGCTAAAGCAACTGCAGCCCAGTAACACAGTCACATCTCCAAGCTTAGTTTTAATGAAGAGCATCTCATATCATTTTGCTTGCTTTCTGTGGGAAGATGGGGTGTGGTTTAATCCCAGYGTCACCCACAAACTCCTGGATGCCACATATGGGTCATTGAAGTAGGCAAAGATGGTTCAACTGAGGGAAGGAGACAGGTCCCAGAATACATAATTGTGCTGACACCCACTAGAGAGAAGAGAGTAGGAGGCAAATGACGTGTCTTCATGTATGACTCCATACACGTGGATTTTTATTTTTTTTGTCTGGATCAGCCAAACTCTCAGTATGACCAGAATTAAAGTGCAACACCCCTGTAAAACTCCAAAGAACCGAAAGCAACTTAAAATATATTTTCTTACCATTTCTGGATCCAATCATCCAATTTTTTGTTGTCCCCTCTGGCTCAACAAGAGTAAAGCTGAAGGGAGCACTGTTTGGGTAACTATCCAAATCAGCAGCTGTAACATGAATTAATTTTGCATCTGAACACACAGTCCGCACAGGGTCCACAATAACTGGACAGTTATCATTCACATCCTCAACTTGAATAAGGACTGTGCCGGTGACTGTTTTCTTAGGAAAATCTAAGAATATAAAAYATGACAAAATTATATTGATTTATGTACAGCTGCACAGTAGCATGCAGACTAAAAAGTGAGAATTTTAACCATATGCACCAGAATTTTTGAGCGTCTCTCTTGCTTAGCATTCGAGAAAACTCAGGACTCTGAAATCTGCTGATTACTGAGAGATTGACACAATTTCCACCTTTACAAGAGACATTCTTATTCAGCTTCACAAAACCCTTTGTAATTTAGTTTCAGTAGGCAATACCCCTGCAGCAAAATGGATTTAGGATAAAGGAAGCGCATAAACTGAACAGATTACACCTTGTCACCAAGACGTCTCAGTAAGAGTGTATCATTTTCAACAACTTCAGTGCCAAGACAATTAGGGCTGACTTGAAATCCAAAGCAGCCCTCCCTCACCGAAAAGAGAAAGACATGCAGCATTTAGCAACCTTTATTACTTGTAGGTGCTGCTGAAAGTAGTATCAGAAAAACATTCAGGTGTGTTTTCAGAATGCAGTAAGAGATAGCTAAAGCCTAAAGAGGCGCTACAGAAAGTCCCTCTATTTCCAGAAATACAGGAGTTGGTGCTCAATTACCTGTTTAGTTGAACCTCTGCACTGACTTTGTTGGCAGCTTTCACATGAGAAAGTGCCTGTCAGTAATGTAGCTGAGCATTGGCTATTTCTCTTATGGTGCATTAACTTTACCAGCTGAACATTACACACATTTTAACCATGTGTTTAACCTCTATCTAGTCAAAGAAGAAAGAAGTGGGCACCTCAGGAACCCAATCCAAGGTCCATCTGTCTTCAAGGAGATGCCCATTTCTCTCCTCTAAACATAGCCTAGGTGTGCAGTGCAGTTTCACCTAACTTTCAGGTTATTAAAGACAGGGAGGTTAAACTAACTGTAGCTGTGGAAGACAGACTAAACCTTAAACAAACAGGAAACTTGCAACAAAGTAAGTCTGACCAAACTCTGAAAACAAAACACACTTGACTTACCTTTAGTTACACCCAACATTGTGATAATGTAGGTACCATTTACTACATGAAACGATTCATAATCGAGGTCTTTTGCAAGTTTGATTTCACCTGTAACAGAGTCTATTGTGATCCAGTTTGCCAAATCTCTTCCTTTGATGTATCTGATGAAAAGCGCATATAAAAGTGTACATATTTATAACGAGCAAAATCAATGGAAAAGGCAGCTTACTCCTTGTTTAAAGCTGAGACAAGATGCCCACGTATGAGGTCTTGGTCTATGGCTTAAACTATAAATCCAAGATTATAAACACACCCTGAATGCTGAAACTTCCTTCTTCCTCTCTAGAGTCAGCCAGGATTTGAGTGTAGAGGCATTATAAAAGGTAGATTGAGGGCAAGAAGTGAGCAGGAGAGGGAGCTCTGCTGCTGACTGTGGTTATCTTCTTCCCCTCCATCCCTACTGCCCCAAAAATCTGAGCAGCAGCAGCAGAGACTGTATTACAGGAGTGGAGGACAGGACTCCACAGCCAGGCGTGCATCTCTGCGGGCTGCAACTGAGTCCGAATGCCATGGTGATGGTTCAGTCAAATTTTGGCTGGAAAACAGCAAGTCAAAAATCTAAACGCAGCCACATATATGCACATGCAAACTTATCTCACACCCTTTTTGTCTGATTTCTACAAGTTTCTGTATATTTCTTCCTAATATTTCCACAGACAAAGTCAAATGAGTAAACTTACTCTGAAAAGTGTAAGAGCATGACAAATAGCAGGCACCCACAGACAGTTTCAGCAGAAACACTCATGTCTTGCCGTATATATCAAAAAAAGTAGGATTTTTAAGCCAGTAATTTTCTACATCATAGAATTTTGATGATTACGATGTTTCCCTTTTATGCCTTAATTATGCACAGTAGCAAACAGATTGCCTTTCAAGTTATTTCAGTTCAATATATATTCATTTTTAAACAAGATTTAATTTGACATACTCAATATACAAAATACAATAGTTAGGATGATTATAAAAAGAAGATTCTTACGTAATATGCTCTGCTACTTTTCCAGTATCTTCATCATAGGCTTGATATTGTCCAATAATCTGGTTTTTCCGCATGGTCTCACTTGCTTTAATAATTTTTGTGCCACCTGGGAATTTAGGGCCTTCTCGGACATTAATCACATTAATTTTGATYGGAATTGCTTGCGCTTTATAGCTCTTTCTAATTGACTCATGGAATTCTGCTTTATTTGTAACAACAATGCCCAAGTTTAGGCTTTGCATTTCTTCATAATTTAATTCCTAAAGCAATCACAGAAAAAGAGAGATCACTCAGAATTTGATATCCAGACAACAGTCATACAGCTAGTATTTAAATAATGCTGGTGAAAGATGCTATAGTGTGAAGAATAACTGTCAGTTAACATGTTACTCTCAATATATAACGTATTACCTCTTTAAGAGTGTATAACAAAGATTTTCTTTTTATTTTTCCATGGATGGCATCACTGTTGTATCTTTTATATTGTTGAATTTAAACTAATTTAAGGGTAGGTGCAATGAGTCTTACCCATATATTCTGTCTTTATTTTCAATGCATCAGTACTCCACATTACTTGACTCTAATTATTTCTTACAAATAGAAACTTCCTTAGTGCTTACCAATTTTTACAATTATTTAAGAAAACCACACACACACACACCCCACAAAAAACACACAGTTCTTAGGGCACTATCCATCTTCAGTTCTTATTGGACTAAAAGGGAGTGAAAGCTATATGGAAGTTTACAAAATAAACAGTCTGTAACCTGTGGYTCACAGAGTAAGTGTTGCCTGCAATGTTATGTTTGGCTGCGGGAAATAAAAATTAAACCGAGACCAGCAAGGAGAGCAAAAATAAGGCAAAGGTTACAGTGTATGTGTTCATGCTGTTGACAATTAGAAAAGTTTGGGGACTTCTGCCCCCATAGATATATCTGAGGTCACACAAAATGCAAGTGGAAATGCTAGACAAAATTATTATTTTGTATGAAATTATTTTATACATCAAGAAACATGAAAAAGGAGGAGTGTTCGCCACATAGGTTATTTACAGTTTACATACTGACTGAATATAAATAACCTATGTGTCAATTTATACTAAAAAGAACAAATTATTCTGATATTTAAATATCCTGTAAAGAATATACTAACCTTCACAAGAGTCAAAATCCCTTCATTTGTTTGGGTATCTGTTTCTATATGAAAATAGCCACCTTCATTACCAGAAGCAAATGTAAATTTCGCCAGCCAGTTATCAGAAAACTCTTCATCTTTGTCAGATACTTTTATTCGCATAATTTCCACATGTGCTTTGTTTTCTTCAATGCTTCCTTCAAGCTGCAATCAAACAATAGTCTTTTAAAAGTTTGCAACAAAGTTTGCAAGCAACGTGATACCAGCAGGTGTGAGAACAAAAAATATTGTAAGTGTACTTACCATACGACTTTCGACAACAGGAAAATTGTCATTGACATCTAAAATCTTGATTTCTAAAGAACATGTTGCAGCATTCCCATCTGATCCACCACCTCTGTCTTTTGCTTCCACCATCAAAGAATAACTACTATGTGTCTGGCGCAATATAAAAATTAAATGTTTAAAAGCAAAGCAAAGTTTTATAGTGTAGATTATTATCCTTACTATACTTGTGTTGCTCCCTCTCATGGAAAGGCCAGTTATAACACCCCCTCTAACTGGTAATAAATCTCACACACAACTACCTTGACTGGCTCTGCTGGAATCCTGGACTTAGAAAAGGATTTGGGAGTTTTATATTTCCCCACAAAGAGTTGGACTTCATTTAAACGGAGAATGGAAAAGGTCAGTGGACATGAGCAGGGGCAGCTGCAGAGACACCTGCACGCTAGGACAGAGCTGGATGCAGAGACGCTGCTCTCAGGTATAGCGAGCCAACCACCATCACCATCTGCTGGCCAGCAAAAATACATGCAAGCAGAGGAAAGCTGCTGCTAAATACACAGCTCTCAACACCGTTTCATAGCAGTAGGTGTCGTAACTCTTTGCGCCCTACTTTGCATAACAGGCTATGAAAATCAAGGTAGAGCCAGCAGCTCTGCAGAGTGTGACCCTGGCTGTCCTTGCCGTTTGCTCTGCAGTACGGCAAATCGACTCCTCGCTCCACGAGATTGCCGCTCGGGCTGCAGCAAACTGGTGGCACAGGAGGTGACCTGGTGACACAAACTTTATCCTGTACCCCCCAGCCCCTGAAAAACATGCATCAACCAGACAAGGGATCATCCTTTAATCCCAAGAGGGGCAAAGGAAGATGAGGGGACCAGCTCTCTGGTCGGGCAGGCGGTGCCAAAGCAAGAGGCATTAGAAGCACGCTGTTACGAGACACCAGTGGGAGTTATTTTACCTCTCTGTCAAGGCTCATCGTTGCTACTTGAACCTCGCCAGTATCTTTATTCATACGGAATGCAGAACTAGGATTTTGGGAAATGATTCTGAAAGCAATTTTGGAATTTAGATTATTCGGTTCGTCTGCATCAGTTGCATTTATCCTCATTACAATTGTACCTGAAAGAGCAAATAAAACATAGTATCGGTCTACACTGCCATGCACTGGCAAGTATTTTTTCTGTAAAATTCCAGGTAAGGGAGTGTTGTCAGACCCACTGCACAATTTTCTGTTGCTCCTGCATTTACTGATTTAATGAATAGAGCTGAAGAAGTGTCCTTGAAATCCAAGTAATACTCATTAAAAGTATATCCTCTAGTAAACAAAAACATATTTTCAACACATATCTCCAATTTACAGAATTCAGTGCACCAGAATTATCCAACAGATCGAGTAATATAAGAACTCTGATAAAACTTCTGATAGGAAATTGCAGATATAAAGAAAAGAAAGATAGAAAGCCATCGTAGACACAAGCTGTATTTCCCTCACACATTATACTAAAGGGAGCAGTACTGACTTTTCTATCTGAACATTAGCAAAGAGCAATTGTTTTGTTAATGTCTTCCAACACCTTCACTCAAAAAACACAGCAGACCTCAGGGTGCAATCCTCTTGTAAGTCATGGCACAGGATCCTGTTCTCTTGGAAAGGGCACACCTTAGTTTCTAGTACCCATATCGAGTTTAAACATTAGCTAGGATGCAAGCAGAGAGATGACTACCATATGGCTCCTACTGACTTCAGAGAGGACAGAGGGAACTTAATACCTCACAGAACTGGATGTTCACTAATTTATTTCTTCAGATTACTGTGACATTGAACCAGACACCATGAAGGATTTATCAGCTTATTTTACCCAAACCTTCCTTTTCTTATCTCCTGGGAAATAATGTGTTGCCCCAAGATCTGATCGAATGACCCCTGATGTGTTGCCCCCTGTTAACCGGAAAACTGCTGCTAACTTCTCTATTGGGGTTTGGGTCAGCGCCATACGCTCTAACAGCAAAGTACTTCTCCAGCCCACGGATAAATCAGGACTTTTCATAGGCATGGCAGAGTGGAATCAACTCCCAAAGACACCAGGATTGCTAGCCCAGAAAGTGGACTGCGTTTTCCATACAGTTCCTGCTTAAGGACTCCGATCCCTGGATTTGTGGTAGTTTTGACGCTAAACCAAATTACCATACCAGAAAGTGTTGCTCTAGTCTGTTGACTATATGGATGGATACTTTCTCTTCCTTACATCACACAGCTTAGCTATGAATGGAAAACTTGCAAGCAAATGCAAACAAATAACCTCCACACAAGTAAGAGAACACATCCTTGTTATTGCAAATATGTTATAGCAAAGATTATGTTCATCTGCATCCTTGCATGAGTTGGGAAAAGATAAGTGAATAAACAATTTTAAAAATACTGTTACCTGCTTTACTTAATTCCTCAATAGAGCCAACAAAAAATTCATGTGAAAAAACTGGGAAGTTGTCATTTATATCCACAATTTTAATTGGGAGGTCTATTGGCTCTTCCAGTTTTGCTCCATTTTTATCCAGAGCATGACCTCTGACCTGAAATACAGAGAGAAAGCAAATACAATGAATAACTTTAATATACATGGCTATACCTTACTTTGCCATGGAGAAGAAATGTCCAGAAACAAAAATAACTGAAGTCAACACATTTGAACAATAAATAAATATAAATATAAATCCCAATAGAAGGACACTTGCAGGAAAAAAACCATAGCTATCCAACTTACAAGCAGCATTGGAGTTTTTTCTCGGTCAACCCTTCCTGTTATGTTCAGGTCTCCAGTCTTTCCATTGATAACAAATAATCCGTAAGGGGGTTCTGTTACTCCTTGACCAGATATAGTATAAGTTACCACTATCCCTGTCTCTTCAAGATCAGAATGTATCTAGCAGGAATACAACAGATTAAATTGCAGTTAGTAAATAAAACCACATTAAGAATGCAGAGAAAAAAATATTTCTCCTATTTTTGTAATGAATAGCAAACAAACAGAAATAAACAATGTTTTCCGGTGCTTGCTCAGGTATGGAGACGTTGAAGAGATTGCAAGAAGTGTTACATGCTTGTTTGAAGATGCAATGCAGGGGGAAAAGGAACATGATGGAACAGTGCAACAGTTGGGATGGGGATTCAGGCCTCAAAACCAGAATGGAGAGGTCTGTGTGAGAAGGAAGTTGAGATTGCTTGGACAAAGAGTGCAATAGGATGGAAGTGCAAGCAAGAGTTTGACTTGAAGGTTTGCAAAAGCACTGAGATGAGATGAAAAGTTGGAATGAGGGAAGAAGGCAACTGGCTGCTCAAATGGATAGGGACAAATAAAACAGGGAGAAAGACCAAGGCAGGGGAGGGGGAAGGTCTGGAACAATGAATGGAGCAGAGGAGATTAAAACTATTCAAGCAAAACCTGGAACTAAGATGTAGCATCTTTTTAACAGAGACTAGACCTAAGCTAGCAAGGGGGACCAGGAATGAAGAAGTGCTAAAATGGAAGAAAAAGGACAGATCTGAGAGGAACAGGTAGAAGAGGCTGCACAGACTAGAGATTTCTCCCTGACAGATCCAGTATAATGACACCCTTCCTCTGCTGCCAGGAATTATCTGAAATTCCCTGGAAAAGCATGTGTCCCATTCCACCAGCATCATCATCAAGGTGATGCTGATCAGCTCCAAGCTGGGTATAACAGCCTACTACTATCAACAGTTACTTTATAAGCCAAAGCAATAGATGTGGTGAGTTCAGGTTTCAGCAGTTGTGCTGAACCACATGCTTATCAATCTTTCATGACAGGGTAACACCTTGGTTATTTTCAGCCCAGTTTCCTAAAAAAAAAAAAAAAATTAGGCATACATAACCATGTTCCAGGTAGACCTTGATGTCCAATCACTGTTAATAGTTTTTGGATGCACTTGCCAAGTTCAGCTACAACCAAGTTGGAGAAGGGGAGTGAAAAAACTCTCAAAGGTATTGAAGTCCAACAAGTTTTATGAAAACTGGTGGCTGGAAAAAGATGAGACCCAAATCAGGCTGCAAGAGTAACTCATTTGCTGAAGGAAGGAAACAGAAGGCAAGTGTGCCAATCTTTTACTGACATTCGATAGATCTTTAAAATGCGAGAAACACCTGTGCATGTGTTTAAGGCAGCCACACTCTTATTTTACATTTTCATCTTTCTATTTTTATGGATATTCTATATTTATCTCTTTCCTGGTCTTACTTTAGCAATTGGATTCTTGTAAGAGTTGTCTTCCTCCTCCCGTATGAAAGCAGGAGGGACTGTCCATTCACGCTTCTGTCTGACAAGACTGTGGGGATGAGACAACACGCTAGTCTTGTTCTCTTGATTGTAAATCTGTGGAAAAACAAGTTTAAATCTCAGCATTACATTTGGCCATTTAAGATTAATGTTTTATTGCTGCTGTAGCCCAAACTTCTGAATACCCTCTGCTGTAACCTGGGCTTTCTGGCTGCCCAAACTGCATGCTGATCTCACCATTCATTTTCTTCCAAGGAAAATATGGACTCTTAGTGGCTAACGACTTAGAAACCATGCATCAGCATTAGCCTTCTGAGCCACAACGTGAGAGCTGTATGTTCCTCAGAAGTTGTATGAAGAGGAAAGCAACACCGATCTCTACCAGTACAGAAGTATGCAAGACAGTCTTTAAATACATGAGGAAGTTACCATGACCAGGGGCTGGTGAAAGTCAACCAGAATAGTTGTATTTAAGTGATTGTCATCAGATGTGGGAAGAAATTTGGCACTACTACARGCTGTTTTTTAAACCTTCATTTCTGCCTTGTTACCCTGTTTACTCTCTCCTCAATATTCCCTTATACTCAGCCTTCTCTCTAATACAGATCCTGTCCATGAAATGAAAGACCTCTGTGTAACCCACCCGCTGCCTCAGCTATCTCTGCTCAACTACATGACCTCGCTTCTCTTCCCCTCTGCCCAGCCTAGTCCCTACTGTGGCTCTACGTTTCCAGATGCAGAATTAACATCTTCTAGAAAATTACAGTATACTTCATTTACAGAGAGGAGTTCAAAGAAAATAGCAACAAATTTAATGTTTTGGGGAAGATTTCCCAAAGTTGAACGTCACTCATTTTGATGGATATAGCATTGATCCTATTCACTTCCATGTTTGCTTATATTTCATGATCCATTACACAGCTTTCAAGTTTCAGAAAATGGTACAACTCAAGCTATTTATCCACTGAAGGAAAGCATGCCTTTGCCACTTGCTCTTTGCTCAGAGAGCCCTTCTTCAGGCACTGATAAAGAAAAGTAATTTTTCATCATTTCGTACCTTACAATGGAGTCCATTTCCATAATTCAAGCAGATCTGTAAAGTAAATTATATGATAGTTATTAATTCTATGTCAGTTAAGCAGTACTAAAACTAAACTTATATAACTTCCCACATAAGAATTGCAAAAACGTGCAGAAGAAGGAATCTGACACATATAAATTAACATTTACTACTTAATATTTACTTTTGAATAATTTACCTGAAACCACATTAAAAATATGCTATAATTGTAAAATTCAGCACAACTAAAGGTTTCACACTTCTTTTTTCCTAGAAGGGAAGGAAGTGGATAAGAAACAAATAATTTTTTCTCAGTAAATGCTGACTTTAGTCGTTTTTAAATGTTCATGATTTTTAGTACCAAATAATGTTTCAGCATTCCAAAAGATGGGAAATTGCCATTAATAGGAATAGATGTTGATTGTCAGCAGCACCCTGGAGCAGCTCACTCTTCTGGACAAATCATGGATTATGCATGTTATGGTGGGTTACTGACCACATACAAGAACAAGAGGTTTTAAATAATGTCCAAAAGCAGGTATAAATCAAAAAAAAAATTTTTTTTTGCTGACATAAATGAAAGAGGCAAATGTTTACTTAGAATTTCTCTTACTGTCATATTCTGTATTCTAAAGCACATTATACAGTTTTTCCGCACATGTATCTGTGTTATAAAGATCAAGAAACAAGATATGTCTGAGAGACACTTTCTTCTTTTTCGGCTATACAACCGATTGTACAATCTCCCCAGAGTATGACTCCAGCACTGGTGTAATGTAGCTTCTATTCAAGTTTTAAAATCCCCTATTTGCCTAAAATCTCTGCAAGTTCTGTAGAAAACATTGCAGCGGGATATACACTTTTGCAACCACATTGAAATGGGTAGAACAGAGCAATGACTTTGCTTTACTCCCTGTTGTGCTGCCATTTCAGCTTACTGATTGCCTCAGAGTCCACTGAGGGAGAGAGAGAATAAGAGACTTTCTGGTCACCAGTGAGCAGAGGTTAGATCCTAACCATCCCTCTTGCATACTGTTTCTTTTCACATCTGAAAACAGATCATTTTTCCAGTGATAACTTTCCTAATAGATTGTGGTCTAGATTCATCCCACTTATCTTTAAGCACCTAACTTAGGAGGATAAATGACACACATCCATTCCTCACAGAAACATGGGAGCTAGGAAGCAAATCAGCCTTGCTCTAATATGTCAAACTTCAGTATCAGAAGTGCCTACCTCGTCATGCACTAAGAGCCTAGGACTACTAAGTCCTTTGCTTAAACACTTTAGCTAGGTGCCTTATGATAGCTGGAATGAACTGGAGCCTCAGCAAATTATCAGAAACCCTATGTTCACATCCACTTTCACTGCAGGATTCTGCAGGCAGCAAAAATAAACAAATAAATAAATAAAACAGCGCAAAAATGTAGGCATTTGGAAACAAAAATGTAGGTTTCTGTAACATGCAAAATCAACAAATTGAGCTTTTGAGCTTTGTATAAGTAGATAAGAGAATACTTTTATTGTTCCCAGCACTTTTACATCTGCTTACATTTTGCACCTTACATGATTTTTATTCATATTAATGCCTAAGACAAAGCAGGCTCAGATGAACTGATTTCCACCTGAAATAATTAATCGATACTTCTTTACATTCTCTTTGGCTTTTATCTAGGCTGTGGACTGGGCTTTCCCTGTTCACTCCTTCCTCTGACTCAGCCTTAACTGCTCCATCTATGATAGTCTATGATAGTCTTTTCTTTCATTTCAGAAGAACTTATCTCTCCTACACAAAGCAGTGGATAGTGTTGGGAAATGTAGCAGGCTGTTTCAACTTGCACAACAAAACCCTGTTTTCCAAATGGCAATTTGCCCAATGTATGAATCCTGAAGACAAAAATCAGTCAGCAGTACGTTCTCTAATGGATAGGCACTGTAAGAGCTACAGGATCTTAGACTTCCTATCAAACTGTTTTCATAAAAAAATCTTAATCTCATTGTTTGTATTAGTTTTATGGATTTATAATTTTAATAAAAATTTATATAGTAGCAATAAGACAATGATGAGTGCATGAGATAAGTGACAGGAGAATTGTTTTATAGTCACAGTTTTTCAACAGGGGTTGCAACTCTTTTGGAAAGTGAATAGGTGCCAAGAGTTCATATTGACCATCCTTGTTGGTCCTTATCAGTAAACTGAAGGGAAAAATGTTTCTGACTCAATCTTTAATGGAGATGAGAGGCATAAAGCAAGACGTTTCCTGGGAACCACAGGATAAACAAAAATATCCGAAATCTATGAATGGGCAGGTCTTCCACTGAGTTGAACTTTAAAGAAGAGCATAACAAGAAAGCTGAGAAGGATCCCAYTGACAATTATAAAAAGAAAGTGAAATATGATGGTATTTTATCAAGATAACTCTGAGATTAATTTGTCTGTCTAGTAACAAAATAACTTCAAAACTTCCTATTCTATTGCTAAGATCATCAAAAAGCACTGCTGCCTCTGTAGTTTTCAATGTATATTCCACAGCTCACAGGGATCTAAGAAGGGACTTCTAAGAGATCTACAAAAAGTGCTTAATAACAGCAATTTTATTTACAACATGCATAAATCCATGTGGAAGAAATATATAAAGGGGTCCTGCATCTTCACTGACAAGCTTTGAAAGATCCACAAATTTAAAAATGTGAAAAAGCACTCTTCAATGAAACTTTTTTGAAGCAAAAGTAAAAAGTCACATATCCAACAGGTGCTTAATTCTGAATTTCCTTTTTTTAATATAATACAGAGCTACTTTTTATTGAACGGCTCAGTAAGAGCCTATCATATGGTGTAGATTAAAGCCTCGGTGCGCACACACACACACATACACACACACAAAAGGCACCTACTGATGAAATCTATTGATGACTCAAAGCTGGGAGTCAATATCGGAAAACACCTGGATTGTTACAATAAAGAGCTGGAAAACCTGAGGCTTGAAGGAAATACTTCACGAAGACAGCCAGTGTAGGCAAGAGAGCAGGGGAAAAGGGAGTGAGGCGTACAGGGACGGCAGGCTGTTCTAGCACAAACGAGAGCTCATGTGATAATCAGGAAGCGACTGAAGGGACAGACTTTGAACACACGGCTGAATTTTATACTCCAAAGATGCAGGCTGAGTAAGAAGGTGTGTGTCTATCTTTGCTTCATTATGAAGCAAGAAGCCATAAAAACATAGTCTTTTCATATACGCTGTGCGTTAAGAGGCTCAGATCTTGCTCATCCTGCCAGTTAGTTTGGCGTTCAAGACTCTTGAGTAGGTGGAGATCTTGCACACAGAAAATAAGGCTGAAGAGACTGGCAAAGGTTATCTGGTAGTCCATCTCCCTGCCCTGAGGCAGCAACTATACCTAAATGCTTCCTAACAACAGTTTAACCTGCTCATAAAAAACTAGCAATGGAGATCTCACAACCTCACTAGCTAATCCTTGGTAGTGCATAGCTACCCTTTCAGACTGAAAGTTTTCCTGAACTTTTAACCTATTTCTTCCTTTTGTAAGTTGATCATATTGCTGTTTGGATGAGATTCAGCTTCAGATTAAGACACGCGAGTTTCTATGTCTACGTGAATGCTGGGTGTCTAACCTTCCACTGCACTCAATAGAAAGACGGGCAAGGAAAGGAGCGAGCAGTCCAAGGCACCCTAAAGCCAGCTCACAGCTGCTGTTTCTGTCTGGGTACCACCAACTGTGGCTGTATCTACTTTGCAAAGCCCGATGCAAGAGGTTTTGTAGAGCAAAACACTTGCTGCCAAGAACCAGCACTGCACTACACACACTGTGTGGTTTTTACTTCAGACTAGAATGAGTTTGATCCCGTTGGCCAGACACCCATGAGTGGATGGATGCATCCATTTTCCAATTTAGTTTCATCCAGAAAGAATCAGACTCATGCACTCTAGAGATTTGCTTCAAAAGCGCAATTTGATCCAAATTAAAACACTAGCATAGGTGACCTCTGTATCAACTACATCTCCGTCTACTATAATAGAAGCTCAAACACTTAAATTCAGATGTCTTAAACAGAATCTCACTCTTTGTCATGCAAATGGCCTCAGCAAACAGTATAATCCCCCTTTCTTCACAATTACCTTTTATTTATCTGAAAACTGTTATCATGCGTCTTATCTACTTTTTCTCTAAAGAACCCCAGTTCTCTAAACTCACTTCAAGAATCACAAAACATGATTCTTAAACTCAGATTTAGGAAGTCTGATTCAGATTCAGGAAAGCATTTTTTTTGCTTTTAATATACTCATTGAGTTCACTAGGACAGATAAAATACTAGGTCTTACATATTTCACACCTGCTTAAATAATCTCACCATAATTCTTTGATTTTTTTTAATTTTTGGAACAATATTAAGTTGTTGAATCACTGCATAGATGCTTGTTTTTACCATGTTTCAGCATGTTATTGGAAATATAAACTGGGTGCTTACAATTTCCTCATCTTTGCTCTTTTTAAAGATAAGTATTATGTTTGTTGCCTCGCCTCCCCCCCCCCCCCCAGGTTTCTATGTATTTTAAAAGGTAATCACTACTGGCTCTGAGATTACAGTAGTAACCTGAGGTATTCTGGACTGAATTTCATCATACCTAGCCTAAGCAGAGTTAGAGATCACCAGTATCAAGGAAGTACAATCTGAGAAGATGTTCAAAGAAAAATGAAATTTTGCTACTCGCATAATAAAATCCATACATCTCTCTCAGCTCTTCTTTGACCCAACCACAGACAGTGTTTCCAAGATCTCCTCTTCTAAAGATACAATGTCCACCTGTCTAAGAAATCATAAGAAAACTCCAAAGGTTCTTCTAAATCTCAGTAGCTGTGCCTGCACTGCAGGTCCAGGGCTCTGGGCATGCACCCTGGACATGTGCCAGGTCAGGACCGCACCTACGCAAACACGCTATCATCCTGCAGGCGCCTGCCTGTGTCTTTCAGGAAGAGCTGGAGGCAGGGACACAGGCATGAAGAGAACTGCAGGGAGCTCTGTGAGGTGCCCAGGCACAACCCTAATGGAACCCAGACCACAGACCAGCAATGCAAACCACCACCAGACACTTCCAGAAAAAAAGGAGAAAAGGAAGAATTTGATATTCTTGATGCTTCCATGGTAGAAGACAAGTTTTTTGTTTTTTGACTGCTTTTCCTTTTTTAGTAGTTTCTTACTGGTTTTGAAGTTTTCAGCGCCTTCTTTACGTATCATAAAATATAAATAACCCTTGTCTGATACTCTTAAATAAGCCATTAGACTTTCACCCACGTTAATGGCTTTGTCCAGATTAGTAAAAAAGAGCTAAAAACAACAGTGCCACTCTTTCTCAACACCAACCAACTAAGGCAGCTCCATTTGCCAGAATATTTAATCTAAGGCACACTAAGGTATTAAGAAACCAAACTTTGTTCAAATTTAATATCTTGCATCCTGCACAGGCTTGAACTGAAAGGACTGAGTAAATCATTTTCCTCTTTTCTTCAGGCAAAACCAGTGGAATCCTGAGTAAGTACAAGCACACTAAAACAGACACCAACATTTGTTCAGCAATTACAGAAAGAATTAGTGAAAAATTTTGTACAAGTAGCATATTTCCTATTGTGGTTTGGGGCAAAAAAGAATAATACATTTTGCAACCAAAGCACAACTCCCACTCTAATTCTAGGAACAGAGTTAACTGTTACTGGCTGACTCTTAGCCAACTAAATCTACATTAAAGCTTTCAAACAAGTTTCCAGCTAAGAAAGCTGATTTTGCTGGATCTCAAGCTCAGGAAGCAAAGCTGCTATCTACAACTCCTGACCCCAGCAGCCCTGCAAGCTGTCCAAAAGCCTACTGTGGCTCTGCTCCTTGGCTCTCCGACATTATCTGCAGCCTGGCTTCCCGCTCGGGTTCACCAGATTAGCTGCTGCCCAACTTCCGCAGGCATTTTGCCAGCCTGGAAAGGTGGACAGCTAAAGAGCAAGGCGTTAAATGGGAGGCAAAGCTTCCTGTGTAGCTAGAGAACAACTGCCCAAATCAAAAAAATCATAAACTTTTTTTTTTGTCTCAGTTCTTTATGAAATACTGCTTTAAGACTAAAAAGATTACTTCATAGTAAGGAAGATCTAACTGCTGATAGCTAAGTAAGAGTGAGGGTGGAGAAGGAAAAAAACCCGAGAAGTATTTTGGATTTTTAAGAAACCTGTTATACAAGGCAATAAAGATTTCCATTAATTATTTTATTATCCATTTTCCCTCCTGACACCACTCCTTCAAAAAGATACCTCGAAAACATTTCAAATAACAAAATGACAACATTATGAGTTCTTCCCTACAGTCCTGTTCCTACTAGAATCTAGGGGGAAAAACAAAGCCATTTGAGATGCGGCACTCATATTTATCAAGTTTTTCTACTTTTACCTACTTTCATACAGCAAACGCTGATTACTTTTGTCTACCTTCCAAGTGCAAGAACAAGAGCAAAAACCGGTTTTAAAGGAGCCGGCGGCTGCCGGGGGAAGAGCTCTCCCCGCGCCCGCAGGCAGCAGCCGCGCAGGAGCCCCCGCGGCGGCGGCGGTGGCGGCAGCAGCGGCTCGGTCCGCGGGGCAGGGCGGTGCCGCCCTCCCGCCGGCCGCGCACCTCCGCGCCGCTCCGCCCGGGCTTTCCCTTCACCGCCGCTCCCCTCCTGCGGGGCGCTTTTTTCTTTCTTTTTTTTTTTTCCCCCTCCTCTTCGGATAGAGGGGAAAAAACAGCCCTTTTCTCGCTGTCCCACCCTGTTACCGGAGGGATCCCCCCGCCCCACGACTCACCAGCAGCGCCAGGAGCCGCGCCGCCGCCGCGGGGCTCCGCGCCATGGCCGCGGGAAAGGAAGAGAAGGGAAGAGAAGGGAAAGAAGGGGGGCCGCTCCGCCGGCCGCCCGCTGCGCCGCCCCGGCCAGAGACTGTGCCCGCGGCGGCGGGGCCGCACAAGTAGGCGCGGGTGGGTGGAGTGTCCCGGCTGGCGGGGAGGCGCGCCGGGAGCGCGCAGGTGGGTCCGCCTTCCCCCGAGCCGCGGTCGCCGCCCGG